>NC_088415.1:14141002-14326002 GCF_034236695.1 Oncorhynchus nerka
ACAGGCTTTATGCAACAGAACTCCTAAACCAAGGTAGAAGACGGGCTTTATGCAACAGAACTCCTAAACCAAGGTAGAAGACAGGCTTTATGCAACAGAAATCCTAAATACTCCTAACCACTTTGTGCATATTCCTCTGAGCTTTTTACAGTCCTGTACTTCAACCCAACCAGCTGTTACATATGTATTATTCATTCAGACACTTTCCTTCCCTCAAATACCACACAGAGACACATTTCCTTTCATTTTCTAAACAAGGACAAAATAAAAACAGATGGATTTTGAATTGCATAAAGGACAATCACTGATTTTGGTAAATCAAAGGACAGAAAATTAAAAAACGTGATTGGCAAATACAATTGTTGCATTAGCCAAGGTCTTTTATCTTCAATGGATGAGCAGCTGTTTCATTTGCATTAGATAGCTGAACTGTATAGCACCCTCTGACCATTAGTTAGCTGAACTGTACAGCGCCATCTGACCGTTAGTTATGCTGAACTGTATAGCGCCATCTGACCGTTAGTTAGCTGAACTGTACAGCGCCCTCTGACCATTAGTTAGCTGAACTGTACAGCGCCATCTGATCGTTAGTTGGCTGAACTGTAAACCGCCCTCTGACCGTTAGTTAGCTGAACTGTACAGCTCCATCTGACCGTTAGATAGCTGAACTGTATAGCGCCCTCTGACCGTTAGTTATCTGAACTGTATAGCACCCTCTGACCGTTAGTTATGCTGAACTGTACAGCGCCCTCTGACCGTTAGTTAGCTGAACTGTACAGTGCCATCTGACCGTTAGTTAGCTGAACTGTACAGCGCCCTCTGACCTTTAGGTAGGTGAACTGTACAGCGCCCTCTGACCTTTAGGTAGGTGAGCTGTACAGCGCCCTCTGACCGTTAGTTAGCTGAACTGTACAGCTCCATCTGACCGTTAGATAGCTGAACTGTACAGAGACATCTGACCGTTAGTTAGCTGAACTGTACAGCTCCATCTGACCGTTAGATAGCTGAACTGTACAGCGCCCTCTGACCTTTAAGTAGCTGAACTGTAGAGTGCCCTCTGACCGTTAGTTAGCTGAACTGTACAGCTCCATCTGACCGTTAGATAGCTGAACTGTACAGCGCCCTCTGACCGTTAGTTAGCTGAACTGTACAGCGCTCTCTGACCGTTAGTTAGCTGAAATGTACAGCGCCCTCTGACCGTTAGTTAGCTGAACTGTACAGCGCCCTCTGACCGTTAGTTATGCTGAACTGTCAGCGCCATCTGACCGTTAGTTAGCTGAACTGTACAGCGCCCTCTGACCTTTAGTTATGCTGAACTGTACAGCGCCATCTGACCGTTAGTTATGCTGAACTGTACAGTGCCATCTGACCGTTAGTTAGCTGAACTGTACAGCACCCTCTGATCTTTAGGTAGGTGAACTGTACAGAGCCCTCTGACCTTTAGGTAGGTGAACTGTACAACGCCCTCTGACCGTTAGTTAGCTGAACTGTACAGCTCCATCTGACCGTTAGATAGCTGAACTGTACAGCGCCCTCTGACCGTTAGTTATGCTGAACTGTACAGCGCCCTCTGACCTTTAGTTAGCTGAACTGTACAGCGCCCTCTGACCGTTAGTTAGCTGAACTGTACAGCGCCCTCTGACCTTTAGTTAGCTGAACTGTATAGCGCACTCTGACCGTTAGTTAGCTGAACTGTACAGCGCCATCTGACCGTTAGTTAGCTGAACTGTACAGCGCCATCTGACCGTTAGATAGTTGAACTGTACAGCGCCCCATGACCGTTAGTTAGCTGAACTGTACAGCGCCCTCTGACCGTTAGTTAGCTGAACTGTACAGCGCCCTCTGACCGTTAGTTAACTGAACTGTACAGCGACATTTGACCGTTAGTTAGTTGAACTGTACAGCGCCATCTGACCGTTAGTTAGCTGAACTGTACAGCGACATCTGACCGTTAGTTATGCTGAACTGTCAGCGCCATCTGACCGTTAGTTAGCTGAACTGTACAGCGACATCTGACCGTTAGTTAGCTGAACTGTACAGCGCCCTCTGACCGTTAGTTAGCTGAACTGTACAGCGCCCTCTGACCGTTAGTTATGCTGAACTGTCAGCGCCATCTGACCGTTAGTTAGCTGAACTGTACAGCGCCCTCTGACCGTTAGTTATCTGAACTGTATAGCACCCTCTGACCGTTAGTTATGCTGAACTGTACAGCGCCCTCTGACCGTTAGTTAGCTGAACTGTACAGTGCCATCTGACCGTTAGTTAGCTGAACTGTACAGCGCCCTCTGACCTTTAGGTAGGTGAACTGTACAGCGCCCTCTGACCTTTAGGTAGGTGAGCTGTACAGCGCCCTCTGACCGTTAGTTAGCTGAACTGTACAGCTCCATCTGACCGTTAGATAGCTGAACTGTACAGAGACATCTGACCGTTAGTTAGCTGAACTGTACAGCTCCATCTGACCGTTAGATAGCTGAACTGTACAGCGCCCTCTGACCTTTAAGTAGCTGAACTGTAGAGCGCCCTCTGACCGTTAGTTAGCTGAACTGTACAGCGCTCTCTGACCGTTAGTTAGCTGAACTGTACAGCGCCCTCTGACCGTTAGTTAGCTGAACTGTACAGCGCCCTCTGACCGTTAGTTATGCTGAACTGTCAGCGCCATCTGACCGTTAGTTAGCTGAACTGTACAGCGCCCTCTGACCTTTAGTTATGCTGAACTGTACAGCGCCATCTGACCGTTAGTTATGCTGAACTGTACAGTGCCATCTGACCGTTAGTTAGCTGAACTGTACAGCACCCTCTGACCTTTAGGTAGGTGAACTGTACAGAGCCCTCTGACCTTTAGGTAGGTGAACTGTACAGCGCCCTCTGACCTTTAGGTAGGTGAGCTGTACAGCGCCCTCTGACCGTTAGTTAGCTGAACTGTACAGCTCCATCTGACCGTTAGATAGCTGAACTGTACAGAGACATCTGACCGTTAGTTAGCTGAACTGTACAACTCCATCTGACCGTTAGATAGCTGAACTGTACAGCGCCCTCTGACCTTTAAGTAGCTGAACTGTAGAGTGCCCTCTGACCGTTAGTTAGCTGAACTGTACAGCTCCATCTGACCGTTAGATAGCTGAACTGTACAGCGCCCTCTGACCGTTAGTTAGCTGAACTGTACAGCGCTCTCTGACCGTTAGTTAGCTGAACTGTACAGCGCCCTCTGACCGTTAGTTAGCTGAACTGTACAGCGCCCTCTGACCGTTAGTTATGCTGAACTGTCAGCGCCATCTGACCGTTAGTTAGCTGAACTGTACAGCGCCCTCTGACCTTTAGTTATGCTGAACTGTACAGCGCCATCTGACCGTTAGTTATGCTGAACTGTACAGTGCCATCTGACCGTTAGTTAGCTGAACTGTACAGCACCCTCTGATCTTTAGGTAGGTGAACTGTACAGAGCCCTCTGACCTTTAGGTAGGTGAACTGTACAACGCCCTCTGACCGTTAGTTAGCTGAACTGTACAGCTCCATCTGACCGTTAGATAGCTGAACTGTACAGCGCCCTCTGACCGTTAGTTAGCTGAACTGTACAGGGCCCTCTGACCGTTAGTTATCTGAACTGTACAGTGCCATCTGACCATTAGTTAGCTGAACTGTACAGCACCCTCTGACCGTTAGTTATGCTGAACTGTACAGCGCCCTCTGACCGTTAGTTATGCTGAACTGTACAGCGCCCTCTGACCTTTAGTTAGCTGAACTGTACAGCGCCCTCTGACCGTTAGTTAGCTGAACTGTACAGCGCCCTCTGACCTTTAGTTAGCTGAACTGTATAGCGCACTCTGACCGTTAGTTAGCTGAACTGTACAGCGCCATCTGACCGTTAGTTAGCTGAACTGTACAGCGCCATCTGACCGTTAGATAGTTGAACTGTACAGCGCCCCATGACCGTTAGTTAGCTGAACTGTACAGCGCCCTCTGACCGTTAGTTAGCTGAACTGTACAGCGCCCTCTGACCGTTAGTTAACTGAACTGTACAGCGACATTTGACCGTTAGTTAGTTGAACTGTACAGCGCCATCTGACCGTTAGTTAGCTGAACTGTACAGCGACATCTGACCGTTAGTTATGCTGAACTGTCAGCGCCATCTGACCGTTAGTTAGCTGAACTGTACAGCGACATCTGACCGTTAGTTAGCTGAACTGTACAGCGCCCTCTGACCGTTAGTTAGCTGAACTGTACAGCGCCCTCTGACCGTTAGTTATGCTGAACTGTCAGCGCCATCTGACCGTTAGTTAGCTGAACTGTACAGCGCCCTCTGACCGTTAGTTATCTGAACTGTATAGCACCCTCTGACCGTTAGTTATGCTGAACTGTACAGCGCCCTCTGACCGTTAGTTAGCTGAACTGTACAGTGCCATCTGACCGTTAGTTAGCTGAACTGTACAGCGCCCTCTGACCTTTAGGTAGGTGAACTGTACAGCGCCCTCTGACCTTTAGGTAGGTGAGCTGTACAGCGCCCTCTGACCGTTAGTTAGCTGAACTGTACAGCTCCATCTGACCGTTAGATAGCTGAACTGTACAGAGACATCTGACCGTTAGTTAGCTGAACTGTACAGCTCCATCTGACCGTTAGATAGCTGAACTGTACAGCGCCCTCTGACCTTTAAGTAGCTGAACTGTAGAGCGCCCTCTGACCGTTAGTTAGCTGAACTGTACAGCGCTCTCTGACCGTTAGTTAGCTGAACTGTACAGCGCCTCTGACCGTTAGTTAGCTGAACTGTACAGCGCCCTCTGACCGTTAGTTATGCTGAACTGTCAGCGCCATCTGACCGTTAGTTAGCTGAACTTTACAGCGCCCTCTGACCTTTAGTTATGCTGAACTGTACAGCGCCATCTGACCGTTAGTTATGCTGAACTGTACAGTGCCATCTGACCGTTAGTTAGCTGAACTGTACAGCACCCTCTGACCTTTAGGTAGGTGAACTGTACAGAGCCCTCTGACCTTTAGGTAGGTGAACTGTACAACGCCCTCTGACCGTTAGTTAGCTGAACTGTACAGCTCCATCTGACCGTTAGATAGCTGAACTGTACAGCGCCCTCTGACCGTTAGTTAGCTGAACTGTACAGCGCCCTCTGACCGTTAGTTATCTGAACTGTACAGTGCCATCTGACCATTAGTTAGCTGAACTGTACAGCACCCTCTGACCGTTAGTTATGCTGAACTGTACAGCGCCCTCTGACCTTTAGTTAGCTGAACTGTACAGCGCCCTCTGACCGTTAGTTAGCTGAACTGTACAGCGCCCTCTGACCTTTAGTTAGCTGAACTGTATAGCGCACTCTGACCGTTAGTTAGCTGAACTGTACAGCGCCATCTGACCGTTAGTTAGCTGAACTGTACAGCGCCATCTGACCGTTAGATAGTTGAACTGTACAGCGCCCCATGACCGTTAGTTAGCTGAACTGTACAGCGCCCTCTGACCGTTAGTTAGCTGAACTGTACAGCGCCCTCTGACCGTTAGTTAGCTGAACTGTACAGCGCCCTCTGACCGTTAGTTAACTGAACTGTACAGCGACATTTGACCGTTAGTTAGTTGAACTGTACAGCGCCCTCTGACCGTTAGTTATGCTGAACTGTCAGCGCCATCTGACCGTTAGTTAGCTGAACTGTACAGCGCCCTCTGACCTTTAGTTATGCTGAACTGTACAGCGCCATCTGACCGTTAGTTATGCTGAACTGTACAGTGCCATCTGACCGTTAGTTAGCTGAACTGTACAGCACCCTCTGACCTTTAGGTAGGTGAACTGTACAGAGCCCTCTGACCTTTAGGTAGGTGAACTGTACAACGCCCTCTGACCGTTAGTTAGCTGAACTGTACAGCTCCATCTGACCGTTAGATAGCTGAACTGTACAGCGCCCTCTGACCGTTAGTTAGCTGAACTGTACAGCGCCCTCTGACCGTTAGTTATCTGAACTGTACAGTGCCATCTGACCATTAGTTAGCTGAACTGTACAGCACCCTCTGACCGTTAGTTATGCTGAACTGTACAGCGCCCTCTGACCGTTAGTTATGCTGAACTGTACAGCGCCCTCTGACCTTTAGTTAGCTGAACTGTACAGCGCCTCTGACCTTTAGGTAGGTGAACTGTACAACGCCCTCTGACCGTTAGTTAGCTGAACTGTACAGCTCCATCTGACCGTTAGATAGCTGAACTGTACAGCGCCCTCTGACCGTTAGTTAGCTGAACTGTACAGCGCCCTCTGACCGTTAGTTATCTGAACTGTACAGTGCCATCTGACCATTAGTTAGCTGAACTGTACAGCACCCTCTGACCGTTAGTTATGCTGAACTGTACAGCGCCCTCTGACCGTTAGTTATGCTGAACTGTACAGCGCCCTCTGACCTTTAGTTAGCTGAACTGTACAGCGCCCTCTGACCGTTAGTTAGCTGAACTGTACAGCGCCCTCTGACCTTTAGTTAGCTGAACTGTACAGCGCCTCTGACCGTTAGTTAGCTGAACTGTACAGCGCCATCTGACCGTTAGTTAGCTGAACTGTACAGCGCCATCTGACCGTTAGATAGTTGAACTGTACAGCGCCCCATGACCGTTAGTTAGCTGAACTGTACAGCGCCCTCTGACCGTTAGTTAGCTGAACTGTACAGCGCCCTCTGACCGTTAGTTAGCTGAACTGTACAGCGCCCTCTGACCGTTAGTTAACTGAACTGTACAGCGACATTTGACCGTTAGTTAGTTGAACTGTACAGCGCCCTCTGACCGTTAGTTATGCTGAACTGTACAGCGCCATCTGACCGTTAGTTATGCTGAACTGTACAGTGCCATCTGACCGTTAGTTAGCTGAACTGTACAGCACCCTCTGACCTTTAGGTAGGTGAACTGTACAGAGCCCTCTGACCTTTAGGTAGGTGAACTGTACAACGCCCTCTGACCGTTAGTTAGCTGAACTGTACAGCTCCATCTGACCGTTAGATAGCTGAACTGTACAGCGCCCTCTGACCGTTAGTTAGCTGAACTGTACAGCGCCCTCTGACCGTTAGTTATCTGAACTGTACAGTGCCATCTGACCATTAGTTAGCTGAACTGTACAGCACCCTCTGACCGTTAGTTATGCTGAACTGTACAGCGCCCTCTGACCGTTAGTTATGCTGAACTGTACAGCGCCCTCTGACCTTTAGTTAGCTGAACTGTACAGCGCCCTCTGACCGTTAGTTAGCTGAACTGTACAGCGCCCTCTGACCTTTAGTTAGCTGAACTGTATAGCGCACTCTGACCGTTAGTTAGCTGAACTGTACAGCGCCATCTGACCGTTAGTTAGCTGAACTGTACAGCACCCTCTGACCGTTAGTTATGCTGAACTGTACAGCGCCCTCTGACCGTTAGTTATGCTGAACTGTACAGCGCCCTCTGACCTTTAGTTAGCTGAACTGTACAGCGCCCTCTGACCGTTAGTTAGCTGAACTGTACAGCGCCCTCTGACCTTTAGTTAGCTGAACTGTATAGCGCACTCTGACCGTTAGTTAGCTGAACTGTACAGCGCCATCTGACCGTTAGTTAGCTGAACTGTACAGCGCCATCTGACCGTTAGATAGTTGAACTGTACAGCGCCCCATGACCGTTAGTTAGCTGAACTGTACAGCGCCCTCTGACCGTTAGTTAGCTGAACTGTACAGCGCCCTCTGACCGTTAGTTAGCTGAACTGTACAGCGCCCTCTGACCGTTAGTTAACTGAACTGTACAGCGACATTTGACCGTTAGTTAGTTGAACTGTACAGCGCCATCTGACCGTTAGTTAGCTGAACTGTACAGCGACATCTGACCGTTAGTTATGCTGAACTGTACAGCGCCCTCTGACCGTTAGTTAGCTGAACTGTACAGTGCCATCTGACCGTTAGTTAGCTGAACTGTACAGCGCCCTCTGACCTTTAGGTAGGTGAACTGTACAGCGCCCTCTGACCTTTAGGTAGGTGAGCTGTACAGCGCCCTCTGACCGTTAGTTAGCTGAACTGTACAGCTCCATCTGACCGTTAGATAGCTGAACTGTACAGAGACATCTGACCGTTAGTTAGCTGAACTGTACAACTCCATCTGACCGTTAGATAGCTGAACTGTACAGCGCCCTCTGACCTTTAAGTAGCTGAACTGTAGAGTGCCCTCTGACCGTTAGTTAGCTGAACTGTACAGCTCCATCTGACCGTTAGATAGCTGAACTGTACAGCGCCCTCTGACCGTTAGTTAGCTGAACTGTACAGCGCTCTCTGACCGTTAGTTAGCTGAACTGTACAGCGCCCTCTGACCGTTAGTTAGCTGAACTGTACAGCGCCCTCTGACCGTTAGTTATGCTGAACTGTCAGCGCCATCTGACCGTTAGTTAGCTGAACTGTACAGCGCCCTCTGACCTTTAGTTATGCTGAACTGTACAGCGCCATCTGACCGTTAGTTATGCTGAACTGTACAGTGCCATCTGACCGTTAGTTAGCTGAACTGTACAGCACCCTCTGACCTTTAGGTAGGTGAACTGTACAGAGCCCTCTGACCTTTAGGTAGGTGAACTGTACAACGCCCTCTGACCGTTAGTTAGCTGAACTGTACAGCTCCATCTGACCGTTAGATAGCTGAACTGTACAGCGCCCTCTGACCGTTAGTTAGCTGAACTGTACAGCGCCCTCTGACCGTTAGTTAGCTGAACTGTACAGCGCCCTCTGACCGTTAGTTAACTGAACTGTACAGCGACATTTGACCGTTAGTTAGTTGAACTGTACAGCGCCATCTGACCGTTAGTTAGCTGAACTGTACAGCGACATCTGACCGTTAGTTATGCTGAACTGTACAGCGCCCTCTGACCGTTAGTTAGCTGAACTGTACAGTGCCATCTGACCGTTAGTTAGCTGAACTGTACAGCGCCCTCTGACCTTTAGGTAGGTGAACTGTACAGCGCCCTCTGACCTTTAGGTAGGTGAGCTGTACAGCGCCCTCTGACCGTTAGTTAGCTGAACTGTACAGCTCCATCTGACCGTTAGATAGCTGAACTGTACAGAGACATCTGACCGTTAGTTAGCTGAACTGTACAGCTCCATCTGACCGTTAGATAGCTGAACTGTACAGCGCCCTCTGACCTTTAAGTAGCTGAACTGTAGAGTGCCCTCTGACCGTTAGTTAGCTGAACTGTACAGCTCCATCTGACCGTTAGATAGCTGAACTGTACAGCGCCCTCTGACCGTTAGTTAGCTGAACTGTACAGCGCTCTCTGACCGTTAGTTAGCTGAACTGTACAGCGCCCTCTGACCGTTAGTTAGCTGAACTGTACAGCGCCCTCTGACCGTTAGTTATGCTGAACTGTCAGCGCCATCTGACCGTTAGTTAGCTGAACTGTACAGCGCCCTCTGACCTTTAGTTATGCTGAACTGTACAGCGCCATCTGACCGTTAGTTATGCTGAACTGTACAGTGCCATCTGACCGTTAGTTAGCTGAACTGTACAGCACCCTCTGACCTTTAGGTAGGTGCACTGTACAGAGCCCTCTGACCTTTAGGTAGGTGAACTGTACAACGCCCTCTGACCGTTAGTTAGCTGAACTGTACAGCTCCATCTGACCGTTAGATAGCTGAACTGTACAGCGCCCTCTGACCGTTAGTTAGCTGAACTGTACAGCGCCCTCTGACCGTTAGTTATCTGAACTGTACAGTGCCATCTGACCATTAGTTAGCTGAACTGTACAGCACCCTCTGACCGTTAGTTATGCTGAACTGTACAGCGCCCTCTGACCGTTAGTTATGCTGAACTGTACAGCGCCCTCTGACCTTTAGTTAGCTGAACTGTACAGCCCTCTGACCGTTAGTTAGCTGAACTGTACAGCGCCCTCTGACCTTTAGTTAGCTGAACTGTATAGCGCACTCTGACCGTTAGTTAGCTGAACTGTACAGCGCCCTCTGACCTTAGGTAGGTGAACTGTACAGCGCCCTCTGACCTTTAGGTAGGTGAGCTGTACAGCGCCCTCTGACCGTTAGTTAGCTGAACTGTACAGCTCCATCTGACCGTTAGATAGCTGAACTGTACAGAGACATCTGACCGTTAGTTAGCTGAACTGTACAGCTCCATCTGACCGTTAGATAGCTGAACTGTACAGCGCCCTCTGACCTTTAAGTAGCTGAACTGTAGAGTGCCCTCTGACCGTTAGTTAGCTGAACTGTACAGCTCCATCTGACCGTTAGATAGCTGAACTGTACAGCGCCCTCTGACCGTTAGTTAGCTGAACTGTACAGCGCTCTCTGACCGTTAGTTAGCTGAACTGTACAGCGCCCTCTGACCGTTAGTTAGCTGAACTGTACAGCGCCCTCTGACCGTTAGTTATGCTGAACTGTCAGCGCCATCTGACCGTTAGTTAGCTGAACTGTACAGCGCCCTCTGACCTTTAGTTATGCTGAACTGTACAGCGCCATCTGACCGTTAGTTATGCTGAACTGTACAGTGCCATCTGACCGTTAGTTAGCTGAACTGTACAGCACCCTCTGACCTTTAGGTAGGTGAACTGTACAGAGCCCTCTGACCTTTAGGTAGGTGAACTGTACAACGCCCTCTGACCGTTAGTTAGCTGAACTGTACAGCTCCATCTGACCGTTAGATAGCTGAACTGTACAGCGCCCTCTGACCGTTAGTTAGCTGAACTGTACAGCGCCCTCTGACCGTTAGTTATCTGAACTGTACAGTGCCATCTGACCATTAGTTAGCTGAACTGTACAGCACCCTCTGACCGTTAGTTATGCTGAACTGTACAGCGCCCTCTGACCGTTAGTTAGCTGAACTGTACAGCTCCATCTGACCGTTAGATAGCTGAACTGTACAGAGACATCTGACCGTTAGTTAGCTGAACTGTACAGCTCCATCTGACCGTTAGATAGCTGAACTGTACAGCGCCCTCTGACCTTTAAGTAGCTGAACTGTAGAGTGCCCTCTGACCGTTAGTTAGCTGAACTGTACAGCTCCATCTGACCGTTAGATAGCTGAACTGTACAGCGCCTCTGACCGTTAGTTAGCTGAACTGTACAGCGCTCTCTGACCGTTAGTTAGCTGAACTGTACAGCGCCCTCTGACCGTTAGTTAGCTGAACTGTACAGCGCCTCTGACCGTTAGTTATGCTGAACTGTCAGCGCCATCTGACCGTTAGTTAGCTGAACTGTACAGCGCCCTCTGACCTTTAGTTATGCTGAACTGTACAGCGCCATCTGACCGTTAGTTATGCTGAACTGTACAGTGCCATCTGACCGTTAGTTAGCTGAACTGTACAGCACCCTCTGACCTTTAGGTAGGTGAACTGTACAGAGCCCTCTGACCTTTAGGTAGGTGAACTGTACAACGCCCTCTGACCGTTAGTTAGCTGAACTGTACAGCTCCATCTGACCGTTAGATAGCTGAACTGTACAGCGCCCTCTGACCGTTAGTTAGCTGAACTGTACAGCGCCCTCTGACCGTTAGTTATCTGAACTGTACAGTGCCATCTGACCATTAGTTAGCTGAACTGTACAGCACCCTCTGACCGTTAGTTATGCTGAACTGTACAGCGCCCTCTGACCGTTAGTTATGCTGAACTGTACAGCGCCCTCTGACCTTTAGTTAGCTGAACTGTACAGCGCCCTCTGACAGTTAGTTAGCTGAACTGTACAGCGCCCTCTGACCTTTAGTTAGCTGAACTGTATAGCGCACTCTGACCGTTAGTTAGCTGAACTGTACAGCGCCCTCTGACCTTTAGGTAGGTGAACTGTACAGCGCCCTCTGACCTTTAGGTAGGTGAGCTGTACAGCGCCCTCTGACCGTTAGTTAGCTGAACTGTACAGCTCCATCTGACCGTTAGATAGCTGAACTGTACAGAGACATCTGACCGTTAGTTAGCTGAACTGTACAGCTCCATCTGACCGTTAGATAGCTGAACTGTACAGCGCCCTCTGACCTTTAAGTAGCTGAACTGTAGAGTGCCCTCTGACCGTTAGTTAGCTGAACTGTACAGCTCCATCTGACCGTTAGATAGCTGAACTGTACAGCGCCCTCTGACCGTTAGTTAGCTGAACTGTACAGCTCTCTGACCGTTAGTTAGCTGAACTGTACAGCGCCCTCTGACCGTTAGTTAGCTGAACTGTACAGCGCCCTCTGACCGTTAGTTATGCTGAACTGTCAGCGCCATCTGACCGTTAGTTAGCTGAACTGTACAGCGCCCTCTGACCTTTAGTTATGCTGAACTGTACAGCGCCATCTGACCGTTAGTTATGCTGAACTGTACAGTGCCATCTGACCGTTAGTTAGCTGAACTGTACAGCACCCTCTGACCTTTAGGTAGGTGAACTGTACAGAGCCCTCTGACCTTTAGGTAGGTGAACTGTACAACGCCCTCTGACCGTTAGTTAGCTGAACTGTACAGCTCCATCTGACCGTTAGATAGCTGAACTGTACAGCGCCCTCTGACCGTTAGTTAGCTGAACTGTACAGCGCCCTCTGACCGTTAGTTATCTGAACTGTACAGTGCCATCTGACCATTAGTTAGCTGAACTGTACAGCACCCTCTGACCGTTAGTTATGCTGAACTGTACAGCGCCCTCTGACCGTTAGTTATGCTGAACTGTACAGCGCCCTCTGACCTTTAGTTAGCTGAACTGTACAGCGCCCTCTGACCGTTAGTTAGCTGAACTGTACAGCGCCCTCTGACCTTTAGTTAGCTGAACTGTATAGCGCACTCTGACCGTTAGTTAGCTGAACTGTACAGCGCCATCTGACCGTTAGTTAGCTGAACTGTACAGCGCCATCTGACCGTTAGATAGTTGAACTGTACAGCGCCCCATGACCGTTAGTTAGCTGAACTGTACAGCGCCCTCTGACCGTTAGTTAGCTGAACTGTACAGCGCCCTCTGACCGTTAGTTAGCTGAACTGTACAGCGCCCTCTGACCGTTAGTTAACTGAACTGTACAGCGACATTTGACCGTTAGTTAGTTGAACTGTACAGCGCCCTCTGACCGTTAGTTATGCTGAACTGTCAGCGCCACCTGACCGTTAGTTAGCTGAACTGTACAGCGCCCTCTGACCTTTAGTTATGCTGAACTGTACAGCGCCATCTGACCGTTAGTTATGCTGAACTGTACAGTGCCATCTGACCGTTAGTTAGCTGAACTGTACAGCACCCTCTGACCTTTAGGTAGGTGAACTGTACAGAGCCCTCTGACCTTTAGGTAGGTGAACTGTACAACGCCCTCTGACCGTTAGTTAGCTGAACTGTACAGCTCCATCTGACCGTTAGATAGCTGAACTGTACAGCGCCCTCTGACCGTTAGTTAGCTGAACTGTACAGCGCCCTCTGACCGTTAGTTATCTGAACTGTACAGTGCCATCTGACCATTAGTTAGCTGAACTGTACAGCACCCTCTGACCGTTAGTTATGCTGAACTGTACAGCGCCCTCTGACCGTTAGTTATGCTGAACTGTACAGCGCCCTCTGACCTTTAGTTAGCTGAACTGTACAGCGCCCTCTGACCTTTACGTAGGTGAACTGTACAACGCCCTCTGACCGTTAGTTAGCTGAACTGTACAGCTCCATCTGACCGTTAGATAGCTGAACTGTACAGCGCCCTCTGACCGTTAGTTAGCTGAACTGTACAGCGCCCTCTGACCGTTAGTTATCTGAACTGTACAGTGCCATCTGACCATTAGTTAGCTGAACTGTACAGCACCCTCTGACTGTTAGTTATGCTGAACTGTACAGCGCCCTCTGACCGTTAGTTATGCTGAACTGTACAGCGCCCTCTGACCTTTAGTTAGCTGAACTGTACAGCGCCCTCTGACCGTTAGTTAGCTGAACTGTACAGCACCCTCTGACCTTTAGTTAGCTGAACTGTATAGCGCACTCTGACCGTTAGTTAGCTGAACTGTACAGCGCCATCTGACCGTTAGTTAGCTGAACTGTACAGCGCCATCTGACCGTTAGATAGTTGAACTGTACAGCGCCCCATGACCGTTAGTTAGCTGAACTGTACAGCGCCCTCTGACCGTTAGTTAGCTGAACTGTACAGCGCCCTCTGACCGTTAGTTAGCTGAACTGTACAGCGCCCTCTGACCGTTAGTTAACTGAACTGTACAGCGACATTTGACCGTTAGTTAGTTGAACTGTACAGCGCCCTCTGACCGTTAGTTATGCTGAACTGTCAGCGCCATCTGACCGTTAGTTAGCTGAACTGTACAGCGCCCTCTGACCTTTAGTTATGCTGAACTGTACAGCGCCATCTGACCGTTAGTTATGCTGAACTGTACAGTGCCATCTGACCGTTAGTTAGCTGAACTGTACAGCACCCTCTGACCTTTAGGTAGGTGAACTGTACAGAGCCCTCTGACCTTTAGGTAGGTGAACTGTACAACGCCCTCTGACCGTTAGTTAGCTGAACTGTACAGCTCCATCTGACCGTTAGATAGCTGAACTGTACAGCGCCCTCTGACCGTTAGTTAGCTGAACTGTACAGCGCCCTCTGACCGTTAGTTATCTGAACTGTACAGCGCCCTCTGACCTTTAGTTAGCTGAACTGTACAGCGCCCTCTGACCGTTAGTTAGCTGAACTGTACAGCGCCCTCTGACCTTTAGTTAGCTGAACTGTATAGCGCACTCTGACCGTTAGTTAGCTGAACTGTACAGCGCCATCTGACCGTTAGTTATGCTGAACTGTACAGTGCCATCTGACCGTTAGTTAGCTGAACTGTACAGCACCCTCTGACCTTTAGGTAGGTGAACTGTACAGAGCCCTCTGACCTTTAGGTAGGTGAACTGTACAACGCCCTCTGACCGTTAGTTAGCTGAACTGTACAGCTCCATCTGACCGTTAGATAGCTGAACTGTACAGCGCCCTCTGACCGTTAGTTAGCTGAACTGTACAGCGCCCTCTGACCGTTAGTTATCTGAACTGTACAGTGCCATCTGACCATTAGTTAGCTGAACTGTACAGCACCCTCTGACCGTTAGTTATGCTGAACTGTACAGCGCCCTCTGACCGTTAGTTATGCTGAACTGTACAGCGCCCTCTGACCTTTAGTTAGCTGAACTGTACAGCGCCCTCTGACCTTTAGGTAGGTGAACTGTACAACGCCCTCTGACCGTTAGTTAGCTGAACTGTACAGCTCCATCTGACCGTTAGATAGCTGAACTGTACAGCGCCCTCTGACCGTTAGTTAGCTGAACTGTACAGCGCCCTCTGACCGTTAGTTATCTGAACTGTACAGTGCCATCTGACCATTAGTTAGCTGAACTGTACAGCACCCTCTGACCGTTAGTTATGCTGAACTGTACAGCGCCCTCTGACCGTTAGTTATGCTGAACTGTACAGCGCCCTCTGACCTTTAGTTAGCTGAACTGTACAGCGCCCTCTGACCGTTAGTTAGCTGAACTGTACAGCACCCTCTGACCTTTAGTTAGCTGAACTGTATAGCGCACTCTGACCGTTAGTTAGCTGAACTGTACAGCGCCATCTGACCGTTAGTTAGCTGAACTGTACAGCGCCATCTGACCGTTAGATAGTTGAACTGTACAGCGCCCCATGACCGTTAGTTAGCTGAACTGTACAGCGCCCTCTGACCGTTAGTTAGCTGAACTGTACAGCGCCCTCTGACCGTTAGTTAGCTGAACTGTACAGCGCCCTCTGACCGTTAGTTAACTGAACTGTACAGCGACATTTGACCGTTAGTTAGTTGAACTGTACAGCGCCCTCTGACCGTTAGTTATGCTGAACTGTCAGCGCCATCTGACCGTTAGTTAGCTGAACTGTACAGCGCCCTCTGACCTTTAGTTATGCTGAACTGTACAGCGCCATCTGACCGTTAGTTATGCTGAACTGTACAGTGCCATCTGACCGTTAGTTAGCTGAACTGTACAGCACCCTCTGACCTTTAGGTAGGTGAACTGTACAGAGCCCTCTGACCTTTAGGTAGGTGAACTGTACAACGCCCTCTGACCGTTAGTTAGCTGAACTGTACAGCTCCATCTGACCGTTAGATAGCTGAACTGTACAGCGCCCTCTGACCGTTAGTTAGCTGAACTGTACAGCGCCCTCTGACCGTTAGTTATCTGAACTGTACAGTGCCATCTGACCATTAGTTAGCTGAACTGTACAGCACCCTCTGACCGTTAGTTATGCTGAACTGTACAGCGCCCTCTGACCGTTAGTTATGCTGAACTGTACAGCGCCCTCTGACCTTTAGTTAGCTGAACTGTACAGCGCCCTCTGACCGTTAGTTAGCTGAACTGTACAGCGCCCTCTGACCTTTAGTTAGCTGAACTGTATAGCGCACTCTGACCGTTAGTTAGCTGAACTGTACAGCGCCATCTGACCGTTAGTTAGCTGAACTGTACAGCACCCTCTGACCGTTAGTTAGCTGAACTGTACAGCGCCCTCTGACCGTTAGTTATCTGAACTGTACAGTGCCATCTGACCATTAGTTAGCTGAACTGTACAGCACCCTCTGACCGTTAGTTATGCTGAACTGTACAGCGCCCTCTGACCGTTAGTTATGCTGAACTGTACAGCGCCCTCTGACCTTTAGTTAGCTGAACTGTACAGCGCCCTCTGACCTTTAGGTAGGTGAACTGTACAACGCCCTCTGACCGTTAGTTAGCTGAACTGTACAGCTCCATCTGACCGTTAGATAGCTGAACTGTACAGCGCCCTCTGACCGTTAGTTAGCTGAACTGTACAGCGCCCTCTGACCGTTAGTTATCTGAACTGTACAGTGCCATCTGACCATTAGTTAGCTGAACTGTACAGCACCCTCTGACCGTTAGTTATGCTGAACTGTACAGCGCCCTCTGACCGTTAGTTATGCTGAACTGTACAGCCCTCTGACCTTTAGTTAGCTGAACTGTACAGCGCCCTCTGACCGTTAGTTAGCTGAACTGTACAGCACCCTCTGACCTTTAGTTAGCTGAACTGTATAGCGCACTCTGACCGTTAGTTAGCTGAACTGTACAGCGCCATCTGACCGTTAGTTAGCTGAACTGTACAGCGCCATCTGACCGTTAGATAGTTGAACTGTACAGCGCCCCATGACCGTTAGTTAGCTGAACTGTACAGCGCCCTCTGACCGTTAGTTAGCTGAACTGTACAGCGCCCTCTGACCGTTAGTTAGCTGAACTGTACAGCGCCCTCTGACCGTTAGTTAACTGAACTGTACAGCGACATTTGACCGTTAGTTAGTTGAACTGTACAGCGCCCTCTGACCGTTAGTTATGCTGAACTGTCAGCGCCATCTGACCGTTAGTTAGCTGAACTGTACAGCGCCCTCTGACCTTTAGTTATGCTGAACTGTACAGCGCCATCTGACCGTTAGTTATGCTGAACTGTACAGTGCCATCTGACCGTTAGTTAGCTGAACTGTACAGCACCCTCTGACCTTTAGGTAGGTGAACTGTACAGAGCCCTCTGACCTTTAGGTAGGTGAACTGTACAACGCCCTCTGACCGTTAGTTAGCTGAACTGTACAGCTCCATCTGACCGTTAGATAGCTGAACTGTACAGCGCCCTCTGACCGTTAGTTAGCTGAACTGTACAGCGCCCTCTGACCGTTAGTTATCTGAACTGTACAGTGCCATCTGACCATTAGTTAGCTGAACTGTACAGCACCCTCTGACCGTTAGTTATGCTGAACTGTACAGCGCCCTCTGACCGTTAGTTATGCTGAACTGTACAGCGCCCTCTGACCTTTAGTTAGCTGAACTGTACAGCGCCCTCTGACCGTTAGTTAGCTGAACTGTACAGCGCCTCTGACCTTTAGTTAGCTGAACTGTATAGCGCACTCTGACCGTTAGTTAGCTGAACTGTACAGCGCCATCTGACCGTTAGTTAGCTGAACTGTACAGCACCCTCTGACCGTTAGTTATGCTGAACTGTACAGCGCCCTCTGACCGTTAGTTATGCTGAACTGTACAGCGCCCTCTGACCTTTAGTTAGCTGAACTGTACAGCGCCCTCTGACCGTTAGTTAGCTGAACTGTACAGCGCCCTCTGACCTTTAGTTAGCTGAACTGTATAGCGCACTCTGACCGTTAGTTAGCTGAACTGTACAGCGCCATCTGACCGTTAGTTAGCTGAACTGTACAGCGCCATCTGACCGTTAGATAGTTGAACTGTACAGCGCCCCATGACCGTTAGTTAGCTGAACTGTACAGCGCCCTCTGACCGTTAGTTAGCTGAACTGTACAGCGCCCTCTGACCGTTAGTTAGCTGAACTGTACAGCGCCCTCTGACCGTTAGTTAACTGAACTGTACAGCGACATTTGACCGTTAGTTAGCTGAACTGTACAGCGCCCTCTGACCGTTAGTTATGCTGAACTGTCAGCGCCATCTGACCGTTAGTTAGCTGAACTGTACAGCGCCCTCTGACCTTTAGTTATGCTGAACTGTACAGCGCCATCTGACCGTTAGTTATGCTGAACTGTACAGTGCCATCTGACCGTTAGTTAGCTGAACTGTACAGCACCCTCTGACCTTTAGGTAGGTGAACTGTACAGAGCCCTCTGACCTTTAGGTAGGTGAACTGTACAACGCCCTCTGACCGTTAGTTAGCTGAACTGTACAGCTCCATCTGACCGTTAGATAGCTGAACTGTACAGCGCCCTCTGACCGTTAGTTAGCTGAACTGTACAGCGCCCTCTGACCGTTAGTTATCTGAACTGTACAGTGCCATCTGACCATTAGTTAGCTGAACTGTACAGCACCCTCTGACCGTTAGTTATGCTGAACTGTACAGCGCCCTCTGACCGTTAGTTATGCTGAACTGTACAGCGCCCTCTGACCTTTAGTTAGCTGAACTGTACAGCGCCCTCTGACCGTTAGTTAGCTGAACTGTACAGCCCTCTGACCTTTAGTTAGCTGAACTGTATAGCGCACTCTGACCGTTAGTTAGCTGAACTGTACAGCGCCATCTGACGTTAGTTAGCTGAACTGTACAGCACCCTCTGACCGTTAGTTAGCTGAACTGTACAGCGCCCTCTGACCGTTAGTTATCTGAACTGTACAGTGCCATCTGACCATTAGTTAGCTGAACTGTACAGCACCCTCTGACCGTTAGTTATGCTGAACTGTACAGCGCCCTCTGACCGTTAGTTATGCTGAACTGTACAGCGCCCTCTGACCTTTAGTTAGCTGAACTGTACAGCGCCCTCTGACCTTTAGGTAGGTGAACTGTACAACGCCCTCTGACCGTTAGTTAGCTGAACTGTACAGCTCCATCTGACCGTTAGATAGCTGAACTGTACAGCGCCCTCTGACCGTTAGTTAGCTGAACTGTACAGCGCCCTCTGACCGTTAGTTATCTGAACTGTACAGTGCCATCTGACCATTAGTTAGCTGAACTGTACAGCACCCTCTGACCGTTAGTTATGCTGAACTGTACAGCGCCCTCTGACCGTTAGTTATGCTGAACTGTACAGCGCCCTCTGACCTTTAGTTAGCTGAACTGTACAGCGCCCTCTGACCGTTAGTTAGCTGAACTGTACAGCACCCTCTGACCTTTAGTTAGCTGAACTGTATAGCGCACTCTGACCGTTAGTTAGCTGAACTGTACAGCGCCATCTGACCGTTAGTTAGCTGAACTGTACAGCGCCATCTGACCGTTAGATAGTTGAACTGTACAGCGCCCCATGACCGTTAGTTAGCTGAACTGTACAGCGCCCTCTGACCGTTAGTTAGCTGAACTGTACAGCGCCCTCTGACCGTTAGTTAGCTGAACTGTACAGCGCCCTCTGACCGTTAGTTAACTGAACTGTACAGCGACATTTGACCGTTAGTTAGTTGAACTGTACAGCGCCCTCTGACCGTTAGTTATGCTGAACTGTCAGCGCCATCTGACCGTTAGTTAGCTGAACTGTACAGCGCCCTCTGACCTTTAGTTATGCTGAACTGTACAGCGCCATCTGACCGTTAGTTATGCTGAACTGTACAGTGCCATCTGACCGTTAGTTAGCTGAACTGTACAGCACCCTCTGACCTTTAGGTAGGTGAACTGTACAGAGCCCTCTGACCTTTAGGTAGGTGAACTGTACAACGCCCTCTGACCGTTAGTTAGCTGAACTGTACAGCTCCATCTGACCGTTAGATAGCTGAACTGTACAGCGCCCTCTGACCGTTAGTTAGCTGAACTGTACAGCGCCCTCTGACCGTTAGTTATCTGAACTGTACAGTGCCATCTGACCATTAGTTAGCTGAACTGTACAGCACCCTCTGACCGTTAGTTATGCTGAACTGTACAGCGCCCTCTGACCGTTAGTTATGCTGAACTGTACAGCGCCCTCTGACCTTTAGTTAGCTGAACTGTACAGCGCCCTCTGACCGTTAGTTAGCTGAACTGTACAGCGCCCTCTGACCTTTAGTTAGCTGAACTGTATAGCGCACTCTGACCGTTAGTTAGCTGAACTGTACAGCGCCATCTGACCGTTAGTTAGCTGAACTGTACAGCGCCATCTGACCGTTAGATAGTTGAACTGTACAGCGCCCCATGACCGTTAGTTAGCTGAACTGTACAGCGCCCTCTGACCGTTAGTTAGCTGAACTGTACAGCGCCCTCTGACCGTTAGTTAGCTGAACTGTACAGCGCCCTCTGACCGTTAGTTAACTGAACTGTACAGCGACATTTGACCGTTAGTTAGTTGAACTGTACAGCGCCCTCTGACCGTTAGTTATGCTGAACTGTCAGCGCCATCTGACCGTTAGTTAGCTGAACTGTACAGCGCCCTCTGACCTTTAGTTATGCTGAACTGTACAGCGCCATCTGACCGTTAGTTATGCTGAACTGTACAGTGCCATCTGACCGTTAGTTAGCTGAACTGTACAGCACCCTCTGACCTTTAGGTAGGTGAACTGTACAGAGCCCTCTGACCTTTAGGTAGGTGAACTGTACAACGCCCTCTGACCGTTAGTTAGCTGAACTGTACAGCGCCCTCTGACCGTTAGTTATCTGAACTGTACAGTGCCATCTGACCATTAGTTAGCTGAACTGTACAGCACCCTCTGACCGTTAGTTATGCTGAACTGTACAGCGCCCTCTGACCGTTAGTTATGCTGAACTGTACAGCGCCCTCTGACCTTTAGTTAGCTGAACTGTACAGCGCCCTCTGACCGTTAGTTAGCTGAACTGTACAGCGCCCTCTGACCTTTAGTTAGCTGAACTGTATAGCGCACTCTGACCGTTAGTTAGCTGAACTGTACAGCGCCATCTGACCGTTAGTTAGCTGAACTGTACAGCACCCTCTGACCGTTAGTTAGCTGAACTGTACAGCGCCCTCTGACCGTTAGTTATCTGAACTGTACAGTGCCATCTGACCATTAGTTAGCTGAACTGTACAGCACCCTCTGACCGTTAGTTATGCTGAACTGTACAGCGCCCTCTGACCGTTAGTTATGCTGAACTGTACAGCGCCCTCTGACCTTTAGTTAGCTGAACTGTACAGCGCCCTCTGACCTTTAGGTAGGTGAACTGTACAACGCCCTCTGACCGTTAGTTAGCTGAACTGTACAGCTCCATCTGACCGTTAGATAGCTGAACTGTACAGCGCCCTCTGACCGTTAGTTAGCTGAACTGTACAGCGCCCTCTGACCGTTAGTTATCTGAACTGTACAGTGCCATCTGACCATTAGTTAGCTGAACTGTACAGCACCCTCTGACCGTTAGTTATGCTGAACTGTACAGCGCCCTCTGACCGTTAGTTATGCTGAACTGTACAGCGCCCTCTGACCTTTAGTTAGCTGAACTGTACAGCGCCCTCTGACCGTTAGTTAGCTGAACTGTACAGCACCCTCTGACCTTTAGTTAGCTGAACTGTATAGCGCACTCTGACCGTTAGTTAGCTGAACTGTACAGCGCCATCTGACCGTTAGTTAGCTGAACTGTACAGCGCCATCTGACCGTTAGATAGTTGAACTGTACAGCGCCCCATGACCGTTAGTTAGCTGAACTGTACAGCGCCCTCTGACCGTTAGTTAGCTGAACTGTACAGCGCCCTCTGACCGTTAGTTAGCTGAACTGTACAGTGCCCTCTGACCGTTAGTTAACTGAACTGTACAGCGACATTTGACCGTTAGTTAGTTGAACTGTACAGCGCCCTCTGACCGTTAGTTATGCTGAACTGTCAGCGCCATCTGACCGTTAGTTAGCTGAACTGTACAGCGCCCTCTGACCTTTAGTTATGCTGAACTGTACAGCGCCATCTGACCGTTAGTTATGCTGAACTGTACAGTGCCATCTGACCGTTAGTTAGCTGAACTGTACAGCACCCTCTGACCTTTAGGTAGGTGAACTGTACAGAGCCCTCTGACCTTTAGGTAGGTGAACTGTACAACGCCCTCTGACCGTTAGTTAGCTGAACTGTACAGCTCCATCTGACCGTTAGATAGCTGAACTGTACAGCGCCCTCTGACCGTTAGTTAGCTGAACTGTACAGCGCCCTCTGACCGTTAGTTATCTGAACTGTACAGTGCCATCTGACCATTAGTTAGCTGAACTGTACAGCACCCTCTGACCGTTAGTTATGCTGAACTGTACAGCGCCCTCTGACCGTTAGTTATGCTGAACTGTACAGCGCCCTCTGACCTTTAGTTAGCTGAACTGTACAGCGCCCTCTGACCGTTAGTTAGCTGAACTGTACAGCGCCCTCTGACCTTTAGTTAGCTGAACTGTATAGCGCACTCTGACCGTTAGTTAGCTGAACTGTACAGCGCCATCTGACCGTTAGTTAGCTGAACTGTACAGCACCCTCTGACCGTTAGTTATGCTGAACTGTACAGCGCCCTCTGACCGTTAGTTATGCTGAACTGTACAGCGCCCTCTGACCTTTAGTTAGCTGAACTGTACAGCGCCCTCTGACCGTTAGTTAGCTGAACTGTACAGCGCCCTCTGACCTTTAGTTAGCTGAACTGTATAGCGCACTCTGACCGTTAGTTAGCTGAACTGTACAGCGCCATCTGACCGTTAGTTAGCTGAACTGTACAGCGCCATCTGACCGTTAGATAGTTGAACTGTACAGCGCCCCATGACCGTTAGTTAGCTGAACTGTACAGCGCCCTCTGACCGTTAGTTAGCTGAACTGTACAGCGCCCTCTGACCGTTAGTTAGCTGAACTGTACAGCGCCCTCTGACCGTTAGTTAACTGAACTGTACAGCGACATTTGACCGTTAGTTAGTTGAACTGTACAGCGCCATCTGACCGTTAGTTAGCTGAACTGTACAGCGACATCTGACCGTTAGTTATGCTGAACTGTCAGCGCCATCTGACCGTTAGTTAGCTGAACTGTACAGCGACATCTGACCGTTAGTTAGCTGAACTGTACAGCGCCCTCTGACCGTTAGTTAGCTGAACTGTACAGCGCCCTCTGACCGTTAGTTATGCTGAACTGTCAGCGCCATCTGACCGTTAGTTAGCTGAACTGTACAGCGCCCTCTGACCTTTAGTTATGCTGAACTGTACAGCGCCATCTGACCGTTAGTTATGCTGAACTGTACAGTGCCATCTGACCGTTAGTTAGCTGAACTGTACAGCACCCTCTGACCTTTAGGTAGGTGAACTGTACAGAGCCCTCTGACCTTTAGGTAGGTGAACTGTACAACGCCCTCTGACCGTTAGTTAGCTGAACTGTACAGCTCCATCTGACCGTTAGATAGCTGAACTGTACAGCGCCCTCTGACCGTTAGTTAGCTGAACTGTACAGCGCCCTCTGACCGTTAGTTATCTGAACTGTACAGTGCCATCTGACCATTAGTTAGCTGAACTGTACAGCACCCTCTGACCGTTAGTTATGCTGAACTGTACAGCGCCCTCTGACCGTTAGTTATGCTGAACTGTACAGCGCCCTCTGACCTTTAGTTAGCTGAACTGTACAGCGCCCTCTGACCGTTAGTTAGCTGAACTGTACAGCGCCCTCTGACCTTTAGTTAGCTGAACTGTATAGCGCACTCTGACCGTTAGTTAGCTGAACTGTACAGCGCCATCTGACCGTTAGTTAGCTGAACTGTACAGCGCCATCTGACCGTTAGATAGTTGAACTGTACAGCGCCCCATGACCGTTAGTTAGCTGAACTGTACAGCGCCCTCTGACCGTTAGTTAGCTGAACTGTACAGCGCCCTCTGACCGTTAGTTAGCTGAACTGTACAGCGCCCTCTGACCGTTAGTTAACTGAACTGTACAGCGACATTTGACCGTTAGTTAGTTGAACTGTACAGCGCCATCTGACCGTTAGTTAGCTGAACTGTACAGCGACATCTGACCATTTGCGAACCATTTTCAGATAAATACAGATGCGGTTCTCCTCCACCTTAAAGATAAAGGAAGCCTCATTTGAAATGCCTGCATGGAAATAAGGACTTAGCAGGTTCTCTGCAGTAATGCATATTGCTTGTTCGGTAGGTCCCTTCAGGCATTCCCTTCACAGAGTGTTTTCAGATGACACTGGCACAGAGGGGCAGTCTAAATGGGAATGTTTCTCATAGAAAGCTTCCGTCCCACAAAAGCAACACGGAACAAAAATGGTCTGTTATGAGATGAGAAGCCCAGGGAGGGACAGCGGGGAGGAGAAGGGGATTTTGTGCCTGGACAATGGTGGTGGGATTGGGGACTGACAGTGGCTTAAAGAGATGTATTCTCAGAACCACAGCACAGCACGTTAGCATGGAGGAGAAGGATGGCCACAGTGTATCACCATCAGACAACTCTACCAGTCAGCCAGCCAGCTCTTCCTGAGTAGATGCAGTAGTTAGCTGAGCTAAATCCCTCACATGTTCAAAATACACATCTGCTGTGTCAGTAAGGCACAATAATAACCCACCGTTAAAGTTCACAGAACGAATATAGTTGAGCAGCAACCGGCCCTCCACAGGATCCATCTTGTCACAGACGCCCATGGCGCCGGGGCACAGGTCCAGGTGCATGCTGTGTAAGGCATGGGCCATGGCGTAGACCGCATCGATTACAAACTGCACCTTCCCCTCCTGCTCATAGGCAGTGTCACGATTTATCCTCTCCTCTCCTGTCACATGGAGAGAGAGAGGGGGAGGTGTAGAGAGCGAGAGAAAGATACACTATTGCCAGTGTCCTATCACCACAAAATAGAGTAACCAACGTTGATGTTTAATCAATGTTAGGTTCTGACCTGTACACTTTTTCTTTTCGCTGTCTATTTTGATGCCTGGCCTTGTCAGTTTACACCTGAAATCGTCCTCCCAGAACTCAGCGAACCAAATGTTTCTACGGTTGTTCTCTAACGATCTGGAGGTGAAGTACTGGTCGAAGCCTGAGCCATGGAAACAAAACATCCAGTCAGAGGATTAGTGATGTGGCAAACAGTGGCATCTTATCCCTTTGATCAACCACCATGGCAATGATACATAGGCATTGTTGGTTGGGGATGTAGGGTTGTTGGATTGGGATGTAGGGTAGTTGGTTTGGGATGTAGGGTTGTTGGTTTGGGATGTAGGGTTGTTGGATTGGGATGTAGGGTTGTTGGTTTGGGATGTATGGTTGTTGGTTGGGGATGTAGGGTTGTTGGATTGTAATGTAGGGTTGTTGAAGTGTGATGTATGGTTGTTGGATTGTGATGTATGGTTGTTGGATTGGGATGTAGGGTTGTAGGTTTGGGATGTAGGGTTTTTGGATTGGGATGTAGGGTTTGTTGGCTTGGGATGTTGGGTTGTTGGATGGGATGTAGGGTTGTTGGCTTGGGATGTAGGGTTGTTGGATTGTAATGTAAGTTTGTTACTTTGGGATGTAGGTTTGTTGGCTTGGGATGTAGGATTGTTGAATTTGGATGTAGTGTTGTTGGCTTGGGATGTAGGTTTGTTGGCTTGGGATGTAGGATTGTTGAATTGGATGTAGGGTTGTTGGATTGGGATGTTAGGTGGTTGAATTGGAATGTAGGGTTGTTGGGGATACCTTCAACAGAGGCTCTCTTGGGTAGAATGGTGACAGCTCCCTCAGCCACGTCCTCCTGGTCTAGAATAGGGGAGCTCTTGGCACCCCAACTGTCAGAACCTACAAACAGGAAGTGACCCGTGAGGTTGGCCCTCTTCGCTGCCTCCAGAACCCGTCTACACACACACACACAAAGGAGGAAACGGAGTGGGTTAAACTCTAGTCTAGGGCACAGTAGCCTAGACTATAGCAATCAGAGACAAACTTTCCTGTTTTTCACATTCAAATTTCATACAAGACGTACGCCAAAGGTGCTTTGTGTGTCAGAATAATAAGCAACCAAGTCTCTGAGGTGAGAATAGAATCAACAGTAGGGGAGGCTTAATCTTATCGTACAGAAGGAAATGAAATATATTCACACAAATCTTTAGGCAATTTACATAATGCCACCTGACAACTCCATATTCCATATGGTGTTTTTTTTTCTTTCCCACCTTTATTTAACCAGGTAGGCAAGTTGAGAACAAGTTCTCATTTACAATTGCGACCTGGCCAAGATAAAGCAAAGCAGTTTGACAGATACAACGACACAGAGTTACACATGGAGTAAAACAAACATACAGTCAATAATACAGTATAAACAAGTCTATATACGATGTGAGCAAATGAGGTAAGAAGGGAGGTAAAGGCAAAAAAGGCCATGGTGGCAAAGTAAATACAATATATCAAGTAAAACACTGGAATGGTAGTTTTGCAATGGAAGAATGTGCAAAGTAGAAATAAAAATAATGGGGTGCAAAGGAGCAAAATAAATAAATTAATTTAAATACAGTTGGGAAAGAGGTAGTTGTTTGGGCTAAATTATAGGTGGGCTATGTACAGGTGCAGTAATCTGTGAGCTGCTCTGACAGTTGGTGCTTAAAGCTAGTGAGGGAGATAAGTGTTTCCAGTTTTAGAGATTTTTGTAGTTCGTTCCAGTCATTGGCAGCAGAGAACTGGAAGGAGAGGCGGCCAAAGAAATAATTGGTTTTGGGGGTGACTAGAGAGATATACCTGCTGGAGCGTGTGCTACAGGTGGGAGATGCTATGGTGACCAGCGAGCTGAGATAAGGGGGGACTTTACCTAGCAGGGTCTTGTAGATGACATGGAGCCAGTGGGTTTGGCGACAAGTATGAAGCGAGGGCCAGCCAACGAGAGCGTACAGGTCGCAATGGTGGGTAGTATATGGGGCTTTGGTGACCAAACGGATTGCACTGTGATAGACTGCATCCAATTTGTTGAGTAGGGTATTGGAGGCTATTTTGTAAATGACATCGCCAAAGTCGAGGATTGGTAGGATGGTTAGTTTTACAAGGGTATGTTTGGCAGCATGAGTGAAGGATGCTTTGTTGCAAAATAGGAAGCCAATTCTAGATTTAACTTTGGATTGGAGATGTTTGATATGGGTCTGGAAGGAGAGTTTACAGTCTAACCAGACACCTAAGTATTCGTAGTTGTCCACGTATTCTAAGGCAGAGCCGTCCAGAGTAGTGATGTTGGACAGGTGGGTAGGTGCAGGTAGCGATCGGTTGAAGAGCATGCATTTAGTTTTACTTGTATTTAAGAGCAATTGGAGGCCACGGAAGGAGAGTTGTATGGCATTGAAGCTTGCCTGGAGGGTTGTTAACACAGTGTCCAAAGAAGGGCCAGAAGTATACAGAATGGTGTCGTCTGCGTAGAGGTGGATCAGAGACTCACCAGCAGCAAGAGCGACCTCATTGATGTATACAGAGAAGAGAGTCGGTCCAAGAATTGAACCCTGTGGCACCCCCATAGAGACTGCCAGAGGTCCGGACAGCAGACCCTCCGATTTGACACACTGAACTCTATCAGAGAAGTAGTTGGTGAACCAGGCGAGGCAATCATTTGAGTAACCAAGGCTGTCGAGTCTGCCGATGAGGATGTGGTGATTGACAGAGTCGAAAGCCTTGGCCAGATCAATGAATACGGCTGCACAGTAATGTTTCTTAACGATGGCGGTTAAGATATCGTTTAGGACCTTGAGCGTGGCTGAGGTGCACCCATGACCAGCTCTGAAACCAGATTGCATAGCAGAGAAGGTATGGTGAGATTCGAAATGGTCGGTAATTGTTCCTGTTCCCAAGAAAGCTAAGGTAACTGAGCTAAACGACTACCGCCCCGTAGCACTCACTTCCGTCATCATGAAGTGCTTTGAGAGACTAGTCAAGGACCATATCATCTCCACCCTACCTGACACCCTAGACCCACTCCAATTTGCTTACCACCCAAATAGGTCCACAGACGATGCAATCTCAACCACACTGCACACTGCCCTAACCCACCTGGACAAGAGGAATACCTATGTGAGAATGCTGTTCATCGACTACAGCTCGGCATTCAACACCATAGTACCCTCCAAGCTCGTCATCAAGCTCGAGACCCTGGGTCTCGACCCCGCCCTGTGCAACTGGGTACTGGACTTCCTGACGGGCCGCCCCCAGGTGGTGAGGGTAGGCAACAACATCTCCTCCCCGCTGATCCTCAACACGGGGGCCCCACAAGGGTGCGTTCTGATCCCTCTCCTGTACTCCCTGTTCACCCACGACTGTGTGGCCACGCACGCCTCCAACTCAATCATCAAGTTTGCGGACGACACAACAGTGGTAGGCTTGATTACCAACAACGACGAGACGGCCTACAGGGAGGAGGTGAGGGCCCTCGGAGTGTGGTGTCAGGAAAATAACCTCACACTCAACGTCAACAAAACTAAGGAGATGATTGTGGACTTCAGGAAACAGCAGAGGGAACACCCCCCTATCCATATCGATGGAACAGTAGTGGAGAGGGTAGCAAGTTTTAAGTTCCTCGGCATACACATCACAGACAAACTGAATTGGTCCACTCACACTGACAGCGTTGTGAAGAAGGCGCAGCAGCGCCTCTTCAACCTCAGGAGGCTGAAGAAATTCGGCTTGTCACCAAAAGCACTCACAAACTTCTACAGATGCACAATCGAGAGCATCCTGGCGGGCTGTATCACCGCCTGGTACGGCAACTGCTCCGCCCTCAACCGTAAGGCTCTCCAGAGGGTAGTGAGGTCTGCACAACGCATCACCGGGGGCAAACTACCTGCCCTCCAGGACACCTACACCACCAGGAAGGAAGGCCATAAAGATCATCAAGGACATCAACCACCCGAACCACTGCCTGTTCACCCCGCTATCATCCAGAAGGCGAGGTCAGTACAGGTGCATCAAAGCTGGGACCGAGAGACTGAAAAACAGCTTCTATCTCAAGGCCATCAGACTGTTAAACAGCCACCACTAACATTGAGTGGCTGCTGCCAACACACTGTCATTGACACTGACCCAACTCCAGCCACTTTAATAATGGGAATTGATGGGAAATTATGTAAATATATCACTAGCCACTTTAAACAATGCTACCTTATATAATGTTACTTACCCTACATTATTCATCTCATATGCATACGTATATACTGTACTCTATATCATCGACTGCATCCTTATGTAATACATGTATCACTAGCCACTTTAACTATGCCACTTTGTTTACTTTGTCTACATACTCATCTCATATGTATATACTGTACTCGATACCATCTACTGTATGCTGCTCTGTACCATCACTCATTCATATATCCTTATGTACATATTCCTTATCCCCTTACACTGTGTATAAGACAGTAGTTTTGGAATTGTTAGTTAGATTACTTGTTGGTTATCACTGCATTGTCGGAACTAGAAGCACAAGCATTTCGCTACACTCGCATTAACATCTGCTAACCATGTGTATGTGACAAATAAAATTTGATTTGATTTGATTTGATTTAATCTGTTTGTTAACTTGGCTTTCGAAGACCTTAGAAAGGCATGGTAGGATAGATATAGGTCTGTAGCAGTTTGGGTCAAGAGTGTCCCCCCCTTTGAAGAGGGGGATGACCGCAGCTGCTTTCCAATCTTTGGGAATCTCAGACGACACGAAAGAGAGGTTGAACAGGCTAGTAATAGGGGAGGCAAAAATTTTGGCAGATCATTTTAGAAAGAAAGGGTCCAGATTGTCTAGCCCGGCTGATATGTAGGGGTCCAGATTTTGCAGCTCTTTCAGAACATCAGCTGAACGGATTTGGGAGAAGGAGAAATGGGGAAGGCTTGGGCGAGTTGCTGTTGGGGGTGCAGTGCTGTTGACCGGGGTAGGAGTAGCCAGGTGGAAAGCATGGCCAGCCGTAGAAAAATGCTTATTGAAATTCTCAATTATGGTGGATTTATCAGTGGTGACAGTGTTTCCTATCTTCAGTGCAGTGGGCAGCTGGGAGGAGGTGTTCTTATTCTCCATGGACTTTACAGTGTCCCAGAACTTTTTTGAGTTAGTGTTGCAGGAAGCAAATTTCTGCTTGAAAAAGCTAGCCTTGGCTTTTCTAACTGCCTGTGTATAATGGTTTCTAGCTTCCCTGAACAGCAGCATATCACGGGGCTGTTCGATGCTAATGCAGAACGCCATAGGATGTTTTTGTGTTGGTTAAGGGCAGTCAGGTCTGGGGAGAACCAAGGGCTATATCTGTTCCTGGTTCTAAATTTCTTGAATGGGGCATGTTTATTTAAGATGGTTAGGAAGGCATTTAAAAAAATATCCAGGCATCCTCTACTGACGGGATGAGATCAATATCCTTCCAGGATACCCCGGCCAGGTCGATTAGAAAGGCCTGCTCGCTGAAGTGTTTCAGGGAGCGTTTTACAGTGATGAGTGGAGGTCGTTTGACCGCTGACCCATTACGGATGCAGGCAATGAGGCAGTGATCGCTGAGATCTTGGTTGAAGACAGCAGAGGTGTATTTAGAGGGCAAGTTGGTTAGGATGATATCTATGAGGGTGCCCGTGTTTAAGGCTTTGGGGAGGTACCTGGTAGGTTCATTGATAATTTGTGTGAGATTGAGGGCATCAAGTTTAGACTGTAGGATGGCTGGGATGTTAAGCATGTTCCAGTTTATGTCGCCTAGCAGCATGAGCTCTGAAGATAGATGGGGGGCAATCAGTTCACATATGGTGTCCAGAGCACAGCTGGGGGCAGAGGGTGGTCTATAGCAGGCGGCAACGGTGAGAGACTTGTTTTTAGAGAGGTGGATTTTTAAAAGTAGAAGTTCAAATTGTTTGGGTACAGACCTGGATAGTAGGACAGAACTCTGCAGGCTATCTTTGCAGTAGATTGCAACACCGCCCCCTTTGGCAGTTCTATCTTGTCAGAAAATGTTGTAGTTTGGAATTAAAATTTCAGAATTTTTGGTGGTCTTCCTAAGCCAGGATTCAGACACAGCTAGAACATCCGGGTTGGCAGTGTGCTAAAGCAGTGAATAGAACAAACTTAGGGAGGAGGCTTTGATTTGATTTGATCTAATGTTAACATGCATGAAACCAAGGCTATTACGGTTACAGAAGTCGTCAAAAGAGAGCGCCTGGGGAATAGGAGTGGAGCTAGGCACTGCAGGGCCTGGATTCACCTCTACATCGCCAGTGGAACATAGGAGGAGTAGAATAAGGGTGCGGCTAAAAGCAATAAGAATTGGTCGTCTAGAACGTCTGGAACAGAGAGTAAAAGGAGGTTTCTGGGGGCGATAAAATAGCATCAAGGTATAATGTACAGACAAAGGTATGGTAGGATGTGAATACAGCGGAGGTAAACCTAGGTATTGAGTGATGAAGAGAGAGATATTGTCTCTAGAAACATCATTGAAACCAGGAGATGTCATTGCATGTGTGGGTGGTGGAACTAATAGGTTGGATAAGGTATAGTGAGCAGCGCTAGAGGCTCTACAGTGAAATAAGCCAGTAAACACTAACCAGAACAGCAATGGACAAGGCATATTGACATTAAGGAGAGGCATGCTTAGTCGAGTGATCAAAAGGGTCCGGTGAGTGGAGAGGTTGGTTGGGGGTCACGGCGATTTAGACAGCTAGCCCGGCCATCGGTAGCAAGCTAGCATAGGATGGAGGTCTGTTATTAGCCACCTCTTGCGTTCCGTCAGTAGATTAGTGGGGTTCCGTGTGGTAGAGGGGATTAATCCAAATCACACAACAACAATAAAAATAAAAACAATAGATATAGTTATAGAGGGCCAAGAAGAAAACATAATAATAATAAAAATAAATAAATAAATTGTCCGATTGTCTATTCAGATAGCAGCCGATAAGACAGCTAACGGTTAGCAGGCCGCAGATGGGCGTTCAGGTAACGTTGCGATGGAGGAGCCAGCCGGATAACTCCTTCGGGTAGATAACTTCGGCAGTCCAGTTGTGAAGGCCCGGTGGGGCTCCGCGTAGGCAGTAAAACGGGTCCGGATAGGTGACTGCAGCCCAGGAGTGATTGATGGAACTCAGGAGTGATTGACGGAGCTGGCTAGCTCCGGAATAATTGATGTTTGCTCCGGAATCGACGAAAGCCGATAGTCACACGGATAGCAGCTAGCTAGCTGTGAGATCCAGGTATGAATGTCCAGAGAGTGGTTGAAATCCAGGGACATGGAGAGAAAAATTGGTCCGGTATGTTCCGTTCCGAGCCGCGCTGGTGTGCTGATAAACGTTTAACAACTGACAGGGAGACATGACTGCTTCCAGGCAAGTAGATGGAATCAATCAGATGGATTGGCTGCCAACACACCTTATAGAGATGTAAGACTACAACATATACTGTAGTACATGTCTTGTTTGTCCTTCCTGCAGCGCACGCAGGCACGCACACACACACACGCACGCACGCACGCACGCACGCACGCACGCACGCACGCACGCACTCACACACACACACACACACACACACACACACACACACACACACACACACACACACACACACACACACACACACACACACACACACACACACACACACACACACACACACACACACACACACACACACACACATATATATATACAGGACAAGTGGCACAATGAAATTAGATAAAACATGTGACCTACAGTATCGTGCAATCTGAAAGAAATAGGCAGGTTTTGTGTTAAAAACGTTCCACATGGAAATCCTACAGAAACATGGTTGGAAAAGAGACTAACATGAGTGCTTTCCAAGAGAGTCTGATTCTGTTACACTGTACGTGGCAAGAGCAGAGCAGCAGCAAAAAGACATGAGTCATTGAGTACATTAACTCATGCAATTGTGTCCTTGTAAAACCTTGGTAATTTAAAGAAAGGGATGACTGATCCTGTATGACATCTATTCCATAATTCTTGAATATCCTTTTTCCGGTTCAATGGTAACCTCCATTTACCTTATATTTAAATCAGATAATACAATCTATGTTTCTATTTTATGTGTCATGGGACAGGACAGTGGTCGTTTTTCATCCTTTAAGATGTATGGTTCAATTAGAACACACAAGGGTACTTCACATATCTTCACATATTTTCATATTAAGTTCATCTCCTTTTCCACCCAAGCTTGAATCAACTGAGCCCATAGTTTGGATCAGTTCAGGCATGAAACAGACATGTCTCTCACTCAATCAAATCAAATTTATTTATATAGCCCTCCTTACATCAGCTGATATCTCAAAGTGCTGTATAGAAACCCAGCCTAAAACCCCAAACAGCAAGCAATGCAGGTGTAGAAGCACAATTGATTGCATCAATCAATGCAAATTCCATTTGAGCTCCACGGACATTTAATCCTCAGGTACCACATAGATGAATTCACTAGGGGGCCAGTTGGGTTTTCCTTTTTTTAAATCCCCCTCCTTAAATACCTAATAGAACACTCTAGACAGTATTCCATTCATACTTCTGAGCCTCATTCATATGGAGTCTGCATTCTAATTACAGTGAACCTTCACCGAAGAGAGGAGAATCTAACATGCAGTTCTCTACGGCGTAACTTCTCTATCACTTACTTGATGTCATCCTCATTTGCAAAGATGATGACCCCCCGGGCATTGGAAGTTTCCATCAGCCTTTTAATGATCTTGTCAAACTCTCCCGGCTTGGGCTCCCGTGGGATCTTAAGAGACTGTGCGATGCACAGACCTCCTTCAGAGAGAGAAGACATGGACATTGATGTTGATACTGAACAAATAAAAATGAAATATGAATGAGAATAAAACATGACGGCTACCAGCAATAATCCATATTTGTGCTCTCGGAGATCTCATTATTAATTGATGATGGCCACAGGAAGAATGTGTTGACCACAGAGAGGAGACGATAGACTTCAGAATGGCTGTTTTCAGCTACAGCAGCCTATACATGTATTATGATGGACAGCTGATTAACGTAACAGATTCTATATATTGTACCAGGAAGAGAGGAGAGGAGCTTGTTGACTGTACCTGCCTCTCTCGAGATCTGCTGGAAGGAATCAACTCCACTCTCCCCGTAGCTTCCCTCTGATGCCAGTGTAGACACATAGTTCCAGCCCATTGCCTTGACTATGTCCACCATAGCCTGGGCCTGGTACGAGTCAGGAGGGACCACACGCGAGAAGAAGTCGTAGCGGTTATTGTCACTCAACTCTGGGGCTGTGGAGGCATAGCTGATCTGGGGAATCTGAACAGAGAACATGGTAAACCAGTAAACTTTCTCTTTATAATTCATCTGTACAGCTGTTCATCTACACTAACAATAAAAGCACATTTTATCTGCATCAACTCTTTTTATGTGCCCTGAGGTTCATAAATGTCTAATTAGATATACATGTATGCAGTATACACAGTATATCTGGAAGGCATTTCCCAGTTTTACTGCAAACATACCACAGTCCCAAGCCAATGCTTTATATTAGGATATCAACCTGATAGAGCAGTGGCTGTCAATGCATAAACTGAGTCTGTGCTTATTTCCCAAGGCTCTCTGCTTGTATAAGGGTCTTAATGTCATGGCAACTCATTCCAGTGTTTTCTAGGCATTTAAAAATATATATTTTTCATAGTCAGGTTTAGACAGATACAGAGGGATGTAAATAGAAAAGGAGAGAAAACATTGGACAGATTATCTGGTTTGGATTAGAGGGATTTTTAGTATAATTAAGTTAAGCACAGAGGGAGAGAGACAGAGAGCAAGAGGCAGTGGTGTTGTTTCTCAGCTTTACACCACACAGTACATTTAATACTGACCATGTGCCGCTTAGCATTCAAAGTCTGACCATGTGCCGCTTAGCATTCAAAGTCTGACCATGTGCCGCTTAGCATTCAAAGTCTGACCATGTGCCTCTTAACCTGCATTCAAAGTCTGACCATGTGCCTCTTAACCTGCATTCAAAGTCTGACCATGTGCCTCTTAACCTGCATTCAAAGTCTGACCATGTGCCTCTTAACCAGCATTCAAAGTCTGACCATGTGCCTCTTAACCTGCATTCAAAGTCTGACCATGTGCCTCTTAACCTGCTTTCAAAGTCTGACCATGTGCCTCTTAACCTGCATTCAAAGTCTGACCATGTGCCTCTTAACCTGCATTCAAAGTCTGACCATGTGCCGCTTAACCTGCATTCAAAGTCTCAACTCATTCTACACATTTACACACAATATGTGTGTGTGTGTGTGTGTGTGTGTATGTGTGTGTGCCATGCCCTATCCGAATCAAAGTAAATATATATTAGCACTAGGAGAAATGCAAGTGTATTTCGTTTAACAATTAAAGGTTATGTTGGTAAGAACCAATCATATTAATTAATTAATTCCTTAATGATTCCACATGGGATCAGCCCAGCCCATGGATGAAATACTGGCGGACTAACCAGACAGAGAATTTAATTCTCCTTTAGCTGAGGGGACCCCAATCCAAATCCAATATTTTAATCACCATAATGGTTTCTATCTCTATCATACTGTTGTTGCTTTGTGACTGTGAAAGCAGACTATCTGTATCTACACAGAACAAAAATATAAACGCAACATGTAAAGTGTTGGTCCCATGTTTCATAAGCTGAAAAAAATGATCTCTGAAATTGTCCATACACACAAAAAGCTTTTTTTCTCTCAAATGTACATCCCTGTTAGTGAGTGTTTCTCTATGTCACCCACTGAGCAGGTTAGGGATACTCTGGATCGACGTGTACGACAGTGTCTTCCAGTTCCCGTCAATATCCAGCAACTTCACACAGCCATTGAAGAGGAGTGAGACAACATTCCACAACCCACAATCAACAGCCTGATCAACTCAAATGAGATGTGTCACTCAGTATGAGGCAAATGGTGGTGACAGCGGATATTGACTGGTTTTCTGAGCCCACGCCCCAACATTTTTTAAAGGTTTATGTGACCAACAGATGCATATCTTTATTCTCAGTCATGTGGAATCCATAGATTAGGGCCTAATACATGTTTTTCAATTGACTGATTTCCTTATATGAACTGTAACTCAGTAAAATATTAGAAATAGTTGAATATTGCATTTATATTTTGTCTCAGTATATACAGTGGGGCAAAAAAGTATTTAGTCAGCCACCAATTGTGCAAGTTCTCCCACTTAAAAATATGTGAGAGGCCTGTAATTTATCATAGGCACACTTCAACTATGACAGACAAAATGAGAAAAAAAATCCAGAAAATCACATTGTAGGATTTTTAATGAATTCATTTGCAAATTATGGTGGAAAATAAGTATTTGGTCAATAACAAAAGTTTATCTCAATACTTTGTTATATACCCTTTGTTGGCAATGACTGAGGTCAAACATTTTCTGTAAGTCTTCACAAGGTTTCCACACACTGTTGCTGGTATTTTGGCCCATTCCTCCATGCAGATCTCCTCTAGAGCAGTGATGTTTTGGGGCTGTTGCTGGGCAACACAGACTTTCAACTCCCTCCAAAGATTTTCTATGGGGTTGAGATCTGGAGACTGGCTAGGCCACTCCAGGACCTTGAAATGCTTCTTACGAAGCCACTCCTTCGTTGCCCGGGCGGTGTGTTTGGGATCATTGTCATGCTGAAAGACCCAGCCACGTGTCATCTTCAATACCCTTGCTGATGGAAGGAGGTTTTCACTCAAAATCTCACGATACATGGCCCCAATCATTATTTCCTTTACACGGATCAGTCGTCCTGGTCCCTTTGCAGAAAAACAGCCCCAAAGCATGATGTTTCCACCCCCATGCTTCACAGTAGGTATGGTGTTCTTTGGATGCAACTCAGCATTCTTTGTCCTCCAAACACGACGAGTTGAGTTTTTACCAAAAAGTTATATTTTGGTTTCATCTGACCATATGACATTCTCCCAACTTTCTTGTGGATCATCCAAATGCTCTCTAGCAAACTTCAGACGGGCCTGGACATGTACTGGCTTAAGCAGGGGAACACGTCTGGCACTGCAGGATTTGAGTCCCTGGCGGCGTAGAGTGTTAATGATGGTAGGCTTTGTTACTTTGGTCCCAGCTCTCTGCAGGTCATTCACTAGGTCCCCCTGTGTGGTTCTGGGATTTTTGCTCACCGTACTTGGGATCATTTTGACCCCACGGGGTGAGATCTTGCGTGGAGCCCCAGATCGAGGGAGATTATCAGTGGTCTTGTATGTCTTCCATTTCCTAATATTTGCTCCCACAGTTGATTTATTCAAACCAAGCTACTTACCTATTGCAGATTCAGTCTCAGATTCTGTCTGTCTATCCCGTCAGTCCCCCTGTCCCCCTGTCCCTGTCTGTCTGTCTGTCTGTCAGTGAGACAGTTAAATGAACAAAACAAACATGTGTGCTTCCAACAAAGGTAATGTGGAGTTCAGGTGATGCTCCCAACCTAAAGTATTATCATGAGGGAAATAATGTTATGATAATCATTTACACTGAACAACCTATTACAGCTTCAGCAGACAACTCAAATGTTTTGTTATGTTATGCTTTCAGATTCAATACAAAGAACATCATTATTAAGTTGTGATACATTTTCTGAGGGAAGTATCACAATATTTAGCTTTTTTCCATATCGTTCTGCAGAAAATATCAGGACTGAATAGAATAGACAGGACCTTGGCACAGAATGGGCTGGATTACAGTAATCAGTGTTATAAAACAATGTTAGTGACCCTACATTATGAGGTAATTTCACAGTAGGGATGAACAGCTCCTACTGGGCACAGCTGGTTCTCACTGTTCTGTCTGTATCTGGGTCTGTCTGGGGAAATGAGTCTATTCCCTTTTTACCTGCTGGCTTCGGCTTTCACCTAGAGGCAGCGAAGCAGTAGACATGTCGACCCTGATGTCCATCCCTCTACACAACCCTCCCCTCCATCAACATTTGACATCTAGCTGGAATTCAATTACACTCTGGATATTAAATAGTTGGGGTTTTCTGAACTTACATTCCTATCTGAAGATAAAATCCAGCTGCTCATGATTTTTACATTGGAATAAAGCTCTATTTAAGGAAGAGGAACCGAGTCAGAAGTCATGTATGATTTAGTGTTTTTTCCCGGAGGAAGAGGTTGAGTGGCCCAAAGCGTGAGGAGTCACCACTGAAGGGGGAAAGTCTACTGTAGACCACCTTTCAACTCAAACCACCACCCTGGAGACCAGCCAACTGGGCCAGCCCTGAAAGACAACGGCACTATTCCTAAACACACTGAACAGGTATGCGTAAGAGCATCTGAACTCCCGAGACCGACTCCTGCATGGGTATTGCGTGACATTTGTTCATGGTTATGCACTCAAAGACACTGCTAGGCATACTGATCATCCTGAAGGAAATGCTCATGTTTATTGAAGAGAAGAGTGAGCCATTGTACAGTGAAGACAAAATACAACTTGATTGCAGCTAGGGTTGCACATTTTGGGGAATATTCAGAGGTGGAAACTTTCCATGGGAATTAATGGACATATATGCAAATGAATATTAACACCATTTAAATGTAGATGTTTTTTGTATTGGATATATTTACCAAATCATATGGAGACAGAAACATAAACCTTTTACCTTATCATGAGTAGACATAATTACAAATGATAAAATTCTTCCAATAGAAAAAAAATAAATAAATGTAGTTGATTAAATGAGATGACTCTTCCATTGTGATGATTTCACTGAACAACAAAAGAGGGAATTGTCACACACTGATCTGTTTCACCTGTCCTTGTGATTGTCCTTGTGATTGTATCCACCCCCCTCCAGGTGTCGCCCATCTTCTCCATTATCCCCTGTATGTATACCTGTGTTCTCGTTTTGTTCGTTGCCAGTTCGTCTTGTTTGTCAAGTCAACCAGCGTTTTTGTTCTAAGCTCTTGCTTGTCCTGACTCTGAGCCCACCTGCCTGCCTGACTGCTCTGCCTGCCCCTGTCCTGACTCTGAGCCCGCCTGCCTGACTGCTCTGCCTGCCCCTGAGCCTGTCCTGACTCTGAGCCCGTCTGCCTGACTGCTCTGCCTGCCCCTGTCCTGACTCTGAGCCCGTCTGCCTGACTGCTCTGCCTGCCCCTGACCCTGAGCCTGTCCTGACACTGAGCCCGCCTGCCTGACTGCTCTGCCTGCCCCTGAGCCTGTCCTGACTCTGAGCCCGTCTGCCTGACTGCTCTGCCTGCCCCTGTCCTGACTCTGAGCCCGTCTGCCTGACTGCTCTGCCTGCCACTGACCCTGTCCTGACTCTGAGCCCGCCTGCCTGACTGCTCTGCCTGCCCCTGAGCCTGTCCTGACTCTGAGCCTGACTGCTCTGCCTGCCCCTGTCCTGACTCTGAGCCCGTCTGCCTGACTGCTCTGCCTGCCCCTGAGCCTGTCCTGACTCTGAGCCCGTCTGCCTGACTGCTCTGCCTGCCCCTGTCCTGACTCTGAGCCCGTCTGCCTGACTGCTCTGCCTGCCCCTGAGCCTGTCCTGACTCTGAGCCCGTCTGCCTGACTGCTCTGCCTGCCCCTGACCCTGAGCCTGTCCTGACTCTGAGCCCGTCTGCCTGACTGCTCTGCCTGCCCCTGACCCTGAGCCTGTCCTGACTCTGAGCCCGTCTGCCTGACTGCTCTGCCTGCCCCTGAGCCTGTCCTGACTCTGAGCCCGTCTGCCTGACTGCTCTGCCTGCCCCTGTCCTGACTCTGCCCCACCTCTGTTTTACTGACCCCTGCCCGCTTTAACCTGTCTATTGCCTGCTCCTGTTGGACAATTAAACCACTGTCAATTCGACATGTCTGCATCTGGGTCTTACCTTGATTCCTGATAGAAATATTGAATGATCCCAATGATCCATCGCATCTCCCAAAAACGTTTTCAACACACATCTGTAGAATTATAGTCTAGAAACTAAAGCTTTGGTTGTCTTCCTCTCAGGCTTCCATGTCTTCTCCCTGGACCTCCTCAATGTCCACCTCTTGAACATCAGACTCCGAGGCCTTATCTTCACTGTCACTTTCCAATCTAGTTGAGGTTAGCTCGTTGACAGGCAAAAACATGCCCGAATGGCCACCAGTTTTTCACCCCTTGTATTGGTCAGCTTGTTGCGTGCTTTGGTGTGTGTGTGTGTTCCCAAACAAGGACCAGCTGTGTTCTGAGGCGGCTGATGTTGGTTGGATTTGAAGGATGATGGAGGCAACAGGGAAAAGAGCCTCAGATCCACAAAGTCCCTTTCACCAGGTGGCTGATGAGATATGTTAGCACGACTGCCATATTGCATCTCCATCCCAAAGCCCTTGCTTGGAAGAGTACTTTGCCAGACTGCCAAGAACTTTGCCCTCATCCAGGCCAAGGTGGCGAGACACAGTAGTGATGACACCATAGACCTTGTTGATCTCTGCACCAGACAGGATGCTCTTGCCAGCATACTTGGGGTCCAACATGTACACTGCGGCGTGTATGTGCTTCAGGCAGAAGTCATCACGCTTTGTAATGTATTTCAGAACTGCAGTTTCCTCTGCTTGGAGCAACAGTGAAGTAGGCAAGGCAGAACGGATTTCTTCTCTTACATCTGCAAGCAGAGTCTGAACATCAGACAGGATGGCATTGTCTCCCTCAATCTGTGCAATGGCTACTGCTATAGGTTTCAGGAGTTTCAGGCTTCTTACCACTCTCTCCTGAAATACATCATCCAGGAGGATCCTCTTGATGTGGCTGTCCATATCAGCAGACTGTTATATGGCCATTTCTTGGAGAGACTCCTTCCCCTCCAGGAGACTGTCAAACATGATGACAACACCACCCCAACAGGTGTTGCTGGGCAGCTTTAATGTGGTGCTCTTATTCTTCTCACTTTGCTTGGTGAGGTAGATTGCTGCTATAACTTGATGACCCTTCACATACCTAACCATTTCCTTGGCTCTCTTGTAGAGTGTATCTATTGTTTTCAGTGCCATGATGTCCTTTAGGAGCAGATTCAATGCATGAGCAGCACAGCCAATGGGTGTGATGTGAGGGTAGGACTCCTCCACTTTAGACCAAGCAGCCTTCATGTTGGCAGCATTGTCTGTCACCAGTGCAAATACCTTCTGAGGTCCAAGGTCATTGATGACTGCCTCCAGCTCATCTAGAATGCAGAGACCGGTGTGTCTGTTGTCCCTTGTGTCTGTGCTCTGGTAGAATACTGGTTGAGGGGTGGAAATGTTGTTCATTATTCCTTGCCCACGAACATTCGACCACCCATCAGAGATGATTGCAATACAGTCTGCTTTCTCTATGATTTGCTTGACCTTCACTTTAACTCTGTTGAACTCTGCATCCAGCAAATGAGTAGATAAAGCATGTCTGGTTGGAGGGGTGTATGCTGGGCGAAGAACATTCAGAAATCTCTTCCAATACACATTACTTGTGAGCATCAGAGGTGAACCAGTTGCATACACAGCTTGAGTAAGACATTCATCAGCATCTCTGACTACGTTCCTCCATTGAGTCAAAAAAACTTCTGATTCAAGGAGGACCATGAACTGTTGCCATCGATTAGGTGTCGGATTCATCATTTTCACCTCGAATAGAAGTAGAGGGACTTTTATCAGAGGTTGCTTGATGCGAGTGCTGAGGGAACTTTATGCACATGGCCAGATGATTCTGAATCCTTGTTGCATTCTTTACATATGATTTGACACAGTATTTGCCAATCTACACAGCGTTTCCTTCTACATTAGCTGCAGTGAAATGACTCCACACATCAGATAGTGCCTGGGGCATTTTCCTGTAAATATTCGAAATAAAATGAGTAAATAAACAACAAATACAATTCCATGTACAGATAAATAGTTGAGCAGTTATATTAAACAACTCATATTGTAAGATAAATGTTTTAAAATGAAACGTGTGGAAACAGGTGACTGAACACTCCTCAGTTAGCAGGCTCAAGCAAGCTTAAACCCAGATGGTAGCAAAAACTAACTAGCAGAAATGAGTTAGAAATGATTTAAACACACTTTGCTGTAGGCTACTATTTACTAGTTAACAAAAAAATGCTGTATGTCATATAAAACATATTCACCCCACCCAGTATTGTAATCAAAACTTACCAGAAAGCATGTAGTCCTTGGCTCAGACAGTGTAGTAGTATGGGCTCAAAAGCATTTCATTAGTGTACAAGATCTTGAGAATCAGCTGTACATGTGATGGAAGAATGCATTGTGCATGCAGTGTTGCAATTCCATTGAATTGGGGATAGTTTAACCAAAATATGCCACAAGACCTAGAATTGCGTTATGTGTATCCCACACAAAAAACGTTCACTGTTATAAGCTAACTTTAAAAAAATAATTTAAGCTAAATTCCCCAAATTCCAGGGCTTAACTTCCCATGGAAAATTTCCAGGAAAATGCTGGAAATTTATCGGAAAGTTTCTGACCCTTTGCAACTGTAATTGCTGCACTCATAACCATAAATGAAGCTTATTTGCTGCAATTCGTTGCTCTTCTGAATCTGTTTAACATGCTAAACTTTATCCTAAGTAGCGATGGCTTACTCTCCACAATATCTTCGCTCGTCACGAGCCATTTATAGTTGAGTAAATTGCAGTGAAAACGCTTCCCAAAGTTCTTCCCAATTTGCTTAATTCCCTAAATGTATTTTTTCTATCAAACATTTGCTTTGGTTGGTTAGAGAAGTGTATCCTGGAGCTGAACGTTTTTCTTCTCATTTTTTGTCTCTTCTCTTCCCTGCTAGTGCTCTAAATATAGCCAGGGGTCTGAGCGGTGGCCAGGGGCTTATTGTCCCGGAAGGCTTGCCTAATTCTCTGGCTAACAGATGCATCGTATGTTATCTGGTTCCTCAGCTACTGTTAAATGGCTTATTGTGAAGGAAGTGTCATTAAGAATGTGTGACAAGCAGTCAGTGAGGAGCATGGGAGTTCTGTTAACTCACGAGGAGTGGGGAATTAGAACTGGCCATTTACTGGAGGCAAATAAAGAAAGGATCAGATACTTGTAGAGGGGGATACTTTTCACTAAAAGATCCTGTGACAAGTTCTAGACAAAGACATTATGAACTGTATGTAGAGGCAGGCATACATACTGTCCAGTAGACGTCAGTGATGGATACATGTTCAGTTCAGGGAAGGAAACTGTAAATCATGATTTTATTTTAGAGTTGCTTCTATTTAATTGCAATATCTAATACATTCTGAGGCGAACTAACATATTTAGATTTTTTTTTAAAGGTAAAAAAAAAAATCGGTCTGAGGTAAAAAAGCAGGGTCTAGAAGGACTATTAGCATGGCCGTGCCACAGCGCTGAATGCTAAAAAATGGAGTACCTAAAGATGTTCCTTGAACCAAAATTCAATGTCTCTTCATTAAATAAACATACGCTGCGTTCAAAAGCACATCTCCACATCTCCAGAAGGGTCCACGGCGTAGCATTCTGCAATTATGCAGCTGGCAGGTCGCTGAAGTGCTGTAGCCGCTGTTTGAGTGGAATTGACAGCACTGTTCGGTGCTTTTTTGTCACTTGATGACCTGTTTGTAATCAAAATAAGTGCGGATGACAGTGATTATGCGTGTGGCTGTCTGCCTCTCTTTAGCTGGCTCTTTGATAGATTAGAGACAGGGGACTGAGAAAGTGTATCTGAGGACCGTGGCCATACATTGCTGTAGGTACAGTGTGTGAATGTGTCTCTTGTTTTGAGGGAGGAAGAACATTGGCAGCTAGGGCTACTCAGACAGTCACTGAACTGACATAGGGCTGACAGACAATAGCCTCACCAATCACAAAACACAATATCCCATCCTGACATGTTTGATTGTTAAGAGGATTTACTGGCGCAAAAAACTGCTGGAGGATAGACAGGCAGACAGGGCTAATGCTCAATTTACTGTGCTGTGCTGACAATTTGGACGTAACTTACCACCACTCAAATCTGATTTAAATCTTCCACAACTAATTTAAACTGGCCCTGTTTTTTTTAAACTCAAAAGTACCTCTATCTGAATATAAATAATAATTACAACATTTTTTGCCTACCTTTTAACAGCAATTCAGACAAAGCTCCCACTGGGCAAAAACTGGTTGAATCAATAATGTTTCCACTTAATTTCAACCCCAAAAATGTATGTGATGACAACGAATCAAGATGGAAAACTGCTTAGATTGGCAAAAAGTCAACAACATAAAGGGCATTTAATATATTTTTCAACCAAATTTTAACCTAAATCCAATGACTTGGTGACATTTGATGTTGTTTTCACGTTGAATTCACGTTAGTTGACAACAACCAAATGTAAATCCAAAACTAGACACAACTGACATCTGTGTCCAATATTTAAAAAAAAATGTCTAACTTCAAATAAACTCAAAAACAATAGATCATAGTAAACCTTTGTTTGCCCTCCACTGAACAATGCTCAGGCCCAAATCATAACAAGTTGTGTGGTTCAATGGTTTTCATCTCTCCAATGCAAAATGTGCTTTTAATGAAGGTGCACAGGCTGCGTTGTGCAGTGTTCCTCTTTTGTCCTCGTATCGTCTGAATGTGGAAGGTTTAATTAGTGTTTTGTCTTCAGACAGCTGTCCCACTGCATGCCCATTGCCCAGTGCCTCTTTACAAATCTATTTTCTATTTCAACGGATCGCTTCCTTTCATAACCAAAACAATCTACAGTGTATTTGTCAGTTGAGTGTGAGTTGATATTTTGCACCATGTAGAATACAGTTCTCGGCTGAATAGATGGATTATAGGCTAACAGAAGCCATTGGCCTTTAGAGCTTAAATAGCAATGTTGTTGTTTCACTGTGCGTTTGTTTTTGCTTTGAAATTGATACCCAACAGAGAGCAAGTCAGGAAAGGCCACTGAGAGAATGGACACCATTGGAAAATAGCTTGTCTCACAAAACATTTGAAAAAGGAAATGGGCTTTGCCGACATATGATGTACGTACAGTTGAAGTGGGAAGTTTACATACACCTTAGCCAAATATATTTAAACTCAGTTTTTCACAATTCCTGACATTTAATCAGAGTAAAAAAAATCCCTGTCTTAGGTCAGTTAGGATCACCACTTTATTTTAAGAATGTGAAACATCAGAATAATAGTAGAGTTTTATTTCTTTCATCACATTCCCAGTGGGTCAGAAGTTTACATACACTCAATTAGAATTTGGTAGCATTGCCTTTAAATTGTTTAACTTGGGTTAAACGTTTCAGGTAGCCTTCCACAAACTTCCCACAATAAGTTTGGCCCATTCCTCCTGACACTGACCTGTAACTGAGTCAAGTTTGTTGGCCTCCTTGCTCGCGCATGCTTTTTCAGTTCTGCCCACACATTTTCTATGGGATTGAGGTCAGGGCTTTGTGATGGCCACTCCAATACCTTGACTTTGTTGTCCTTTAGCCATTTTGCCAAAACTTTGGAAGTATGCTTGGGGTCATTGTCCATTTGGAAGACCCATTTACGACCAAGCTTTAACTTCCTGATTGATGTCTTGAGATGTTGCTTCAATAGATCCACATAATTTTCCTACCTCACGATGCCATCTATTTTGTGAAGTGCACCAGTCCCTCCTACAGCAAAGCACCACCACAACATGATGCTGCCACCCCCGTGCTTCACGGTTGGGATGGTGTTCTTCTGCTTGCAAGCCTCCCCCTTTTTCCTCCAAACAATAATGATGGTCATTATGGCCAAACAGTTCTATTTTTGTACTGTCTGGTCTGATGAAACAATCTTTGTCCCCATGTGATGTTGCAAACCGTAGTCTGGCTTTTTCATGGCGGTTTTGGAGCAGTGGCTTCTTCCTTGCTGAGCATGTCGATATAGGACTCGTTTTACTGTGGATATAGATACTTTTGTACCCGTTTCCTCCAGCATCTTTTTTTTATATATATATATATTTTTTTATTTCACCTTTATTTAACCAGGTAGGCTAGTTGAGAACAAGTTCTCATTTGCAACTGCGACCTGGCCAAGATAAAGCATAGCAGTGTGAACAGACAACACAGAGTTACACATGGAGTAAGCAATTAACAAGTCAATAACACAGTAGAAAAAAAAAAAAGAAAAAAAAAATGGGCAGTCTATATACAATGTGTGCAAAAGGCATGAGGAGGTAGGCGAATAATACAATTTTGCAGATTAACACTGGGGTGATAAATGATCAGATGGTCATGTACAGGTAGAGATATTGGTGTGCAAAAGAGCAGAAAAGTAAATAAAATTTTTAAAAAAAACAGTATAAAAACAGTATGGGGATGAGGTAGGTGAAAATGGGTGGGCTATTTACCAATAGACTATGTACAGCTGCAGCGATCGGTTAGCTGCTCGGATAGCTGATGTTTGAAGTTGGTGAGGGAGATAAAAGTCTCCAACTTCAGCGATTTTTGCAGTTCGTTCCAGTCACAGGCAGCAGAGTACTGGAACGAAAGGCGGCCAAATGAGGTGTTGGCTTTAGGGATGATCAGTGAGATACACCTGCTGGAGCGTGTGCTACGGATGGGTGTTGCCATCGTGACCAGTGAACTGAGATAAGGCGGAGCTTTACCTAGCATGGACTTGTAGATGACCTGGAGCCAGTGGGTCTGGCGACGAATATGTAGCGAGGGCCAGCCGACTAGAGCATACAAGTCGCAGTGGTGGGTGGTATAAGGTGCTTTGGTGACAAAACGGATGGCACTATGATAGACTGCATCCAGTTTGCTGAGTAGAGTGTTGGAAGCCATTTTGTAGATGACATCGCCGAAATCGAGGATCGGTAGGATAGTCAGTTTTACTAGGTAAGTCTTGGCGGCGTGAGTGAAGGAGGCTTTGTTGCGGAATAGAAATCCGACTCTTGATTTGATTTTCGATTGGAGATGTTTGATGTGAGTCTGGAAGGAGAGTTTGCAGTCTAGCCAGACACCTAGGTACTTATAGATGTCCACATATTCAAGGTCGGAACCATCCAGGGTGGTGATGCTAGTCGGGCATGCGGGTGCAGGCAGCGATCGGTTGAAAAGCATGCATTTGGTTTTACTCGCGTTTAAGAGCAGTTGGAGGCCACGGAAGGAGTGCTGTATGGCATTGAAGCTCGTTTGGAGGTTAGATAGCACAGTGTCCAATGACGGGCCGAAAGTATATAGAATGGTGTCGTCTGCGAGAGGTGGATCAGGGAATCGCCCGCAGCAAGAGCAACATCATTGATATATACAGAGAAAAGAGTCGGCCCGAGAATTGAACCCTGTGGCACCCCCATAGAGACTGCCAGAGGACCGGACAGCATGCCCTCCGATTTGACACACTGAACTCTGTCTGCAAAGTAATTGGTGAACCAGGCAAGGCAGTCATCCGAGAAACCGAGGCTATTGAGTCTGCCGATAAGAATATGGTGATTGACAGAGTCGAAAGCCTTGGCGAGGTCGATGAAGACGGCTGCACAGTACTGTCTTTTATCGATGGCGGTTATGATATCGTTTAGTACCTTGAGCGTGGCTGAGGTGCACCCGTGACCGGCTCGGAAACCAGATTGCACAGCGGAGAAGGTACGGTGGGATTCGAGATGGTCAGTGACCTGTTTGTTGACTTGGCTTTCGAAGACCTTAGATAGGCAGGGCAGGATGGATATAGGTCTATAGCAGTTTGGGTCCAGGGTGTCTCCCCCTTTGAAGAGGGGGATGACTGCGGCAGCTTTCCAATCCTTGGGGATCTCAGACGATATGAAAGAGAGGTTGAACAGGCTGGTAATAGGGGTTGCGACAATGGCGGCAGATAGTTTCAGAAATAGAGGGTCCAGATTGTCAAGCCCAGCTGATTTGTACGGGTCTAGGTTTTGCAGCTCTTTCAGAACATCTGCTATCTGGATTTGGGTAAAGGAGAACCTGGAGAGGCTTGGGCGAGGAGCTGCGGGGGGCGGAGCTGTTGGCCGAGGTTGGAGTAGCCAGGCGGAAGGCATGGCCAGCCGTTGAGAAGTGCTTATTGAAGCTTTCGATAATCGTGGATTTATCGGTGGAGACCGTGTTACCTAGCCTCAGTGCAGTGGGCAGCTGGGAGGAGGTACTCTTGTTCTCCATGGACTTCACAGTGTCCCAGAACTTTTTGGAGTTGGAGCTACAGGATGCAAACTTCTGCCTGAAGAAGCTGGCCTTAGCTTTCCTGACTGACTGCGTGTATTGGTTCCTGACTTCCTGAACAGTTGCATATCACGGGGCTATTCGATGCTATTGCAGTCCGCCACAGGATGTTTTTGTGCTGGTCGAGGGCAGTCAGGTCTGGAGTGAACCAAGGGCTGTATCTGTTCTTGGTTCTGCATTTTTGAACGGAGCATGCTTATCTAAAATGGTGAGGAAGTTACTTTTAAAGAATGACCAGGCATCCTCAACTGACGGGATGAGGTCAATGTCCTTCCAGGATACCCGGGCCAGGTCGATTAGAAAGGCCTGCTCACAGAAGTGTTTTAGGGAGCGTTTGACAGTGATGAGGGGTGGTCGTTTGACTGCGGCTCCGTGGCGGATACAGGCAATGAGGCAGTGATCGCTGAGATCCTGGTTGAAGACAGCGGAGGTGTATTTGGAGGGCCAGTTGGTCAGGATGACGTCTATGAGGGTGCCCTTGTTTACAGAGTTAGGGTTGTACCTGGTGGGTTCCTTGATGATTTGAGTGAGATTGAGGGCATCTAGCTTACATTGTAGGACTGCTGGGGTGTTAAGCATATCCCAGTTTAGGTCACCTAACAGAACAAACTCTGAAGCTAGATGGGGGGCGATCAATTCACAAATGGTGTCCAGGGCACAGCTGGGAGCTGAGGGTGGCCGGTAGCAGGCGGCAACAGTGAGAGACTTATTTCTGGAGAGGGTAATTTTCAAAATTAGTAGTTCGAACTGTTTGGGTATGGACCTGGAAAGTATGACATTACTTTGCAGGCTATCTCTGCAGTAGACTGCAACTCCGCCCCCTTTGGTAGTTCTATCTTGACGGAAGATGTTATAGTTGGGTATGGAAATCTCTGAATTTTTGGTGGCCTTCCTGAGCCAGGATTCAGACACGGCAAGGACATCAGGGTTAGCAGAGTGTGCTAAAGCAGTGAGTAAAACAAACTTAGGGAGGAGGATTCTGATGTTGACATGCATAAAACCAAGGCTTTTTCGATCACAGAAGTCAACAAATGAGGGTACCTGGGGACATGCAGGGCCTGGGTTTACCTCCACATCACCCGCGGAACAGAGAAGGAGTAGTATGAGGGTGCGGCTAAAGGCTATCAAAACTGGTCGCCTAGAGCGTTGGGGGCAGAGGATAAGAGGAGCAGGTTTCTGGGCATGGTAGAATATATTCAGGGCATAATGCACAGACAGGGGTATGGTGGGGTGTGGGTACAGCGGAGGTAAGCCCAGGCACTGGGTGATGATGAGACAGGTTGTATCTCTACAAGGTACACCAAAGTACGTTCATCTCTAGGAGACAGAATGCGTCTCCTTCCGGAGCGGTATGACGGCTGCGTGGTCCCATGGTGTTTATATTTGCGTACTATTGTTTGTACAGATGAACGTAGTACCATTTGGAAATTGCTCCCAAGGATGAACCAGACTTGTGAAGGTCTACAATTTTTTTTCTGAGGTCTTGGCTGATTTCTTTTGATTTTCCCATGATGTCAAGCAAAGAGGCACTGAGTTTGAAGGTAGGCCTTGAAATACATCCACGGGTACACCTCCAATTGACTCAAATTATGTCAATTAGCCTATCAGAAGCTTCTAAAGCCATGACATCATTTTCTGGACTTTTCCAAGCTGTTTAAAGGCACTGTCAACTTAGTGTATGTAAACCTCTGACCCACTGGAATTGTGATACAGTGAATTATAAGTGAAATAATCTGTCTGTAAACAATTGTTGGAAAAATGACTTGTGTCATGCACAAAGTAGATGTCCTAACCGACATGCCAAAACTATAGTTTGTTAATTAACAACAAATTTGTGGAGTGGTTGAAAAACGAGTTTTAATGACTCTAACCTCAGTGTATGTAAAATTCCGACTTCAACTGTATAACTATGCAGTCGGACAAATAGGTGTTGTACAATCAATTTCCCTCTTCCTAGATTCAAAGCACATAAACACCAACAAGGATCCCTAACAATGCTGTTCCGTTTCACAATTCACTTTCTTACATAAGACCCATGTAGGATGGGATTTTATTTTCATGGAGGGCCAAGAAGAAGAGGGAAATACTCAGTAAGCTTACAGTATGGTGCAAATCTGACAATTAGTTACAGAGATTCTACATTTTCTGTTCTCTGGCACACTATCTATACGGAGTAAAGAGCTCTTGAGCCTGACTGCCAACAAGACCCAATGAAGCGGAGGAGACATGATAGAGCATGCATTGCAAACGATACTGAGGTACACTGTCATTAATACTACTGTACAACAACACCTATTAACCTGAAAACTCTTGTTTAACATAACCTTTTTCAGTGATCAGTTTGGAGTCTTTCTCAGATTTTGCGTTCCATTTGTTCAGCTTTTTAAATGATCACATCTCCATATGCCTGCTGACTTCAGATGAAAAGCCCAGGTCTGGCAGCAGCAACCGCGAGGTTGTTCTGTGTTCTGTTTACCTGGGGCTTTTGACTTCCCCTCCAATACATTTACATGTTCCATCTCACGCATGATTTGTGTCGTTATTCTTTGTCGTAATTAAGCATAATCCATTGACTGCATTACCTTACGCTACAAAGGACACATTTTGAGCTTTAATCATATATTCATTAATACAGTTTAACCATACATATTTATCATTTTAATGTTCACTAAATGTCTGTGTGAACACAAGGTTGTTTTGTTTCCTAATCAGAGCCATACCTTTTATTCTGTTTCATAGTGTAGTGTATACTACACACCCTGGTTTCATAGTGTAGTGTATACTACACACCCTGGTTTCATAGTGTATACTACACACCCTGGTTTCATAGTGTAGTGTATACTACACACCCTGGTTTCATAGTGTATACTACACACCCTGGTTTCATAGTGTAGTGTATACTACAGACCCTGGTTTCATAGTGTAGTGTATACTACACAACTTGGTTTCATAGTGTAGTGTATACTACACAACTTGGTTTCATAGTGTAGTGTATACTACAGACCCTGGTTGCATAGTGTAGTGTATACTACACACCCTGGTTTCATAGTCTAGTGTATACTACACACCCTGGTTTCATAGTCTAGTGTATACTACACACCCTGGTTTCATAGTCTAGTGTATTTAACACACCCTGGTTTCATAGTGTAGTGTATACTACACAACCTGGACCTAATGCGTTACCATGGTGATAACTGTATCATTCTGATTATGGCAGAAGCATACCATTACATTTGACATTTTAGTCAATAAACAGACGCTCTTATCCAGAGCCTGGTACAGTTACTGCATTCGTCTTAAGATGGCTAGGTGGGACAACCACATATCACAGTCATGGTAAGTACATTTTTCCTTAAAGTAGATATCAGCAAAGTCAGAGCTAGTAAGGGGGAAAAAAAGTCAAGTGTGAGTGTTAGTTCACAAAAGGCTTTATTTTTAATTTTTTACTACCACTCTTATTGTACAGTCTGTAGCCTAATAACACATATGACCACAGATCATATCTGACCAATTCACTAGAAAGTAGATGATTGAGTCCCATAATGAATCAAACTCAGTGTATTTCCATTCCATTCCATTCACAATTCAATTTGTGAGTAGATTTTTGGCCTTCATAACTTTTGCCTTGACACCAAATGTGATGAAGTAGAGATAAAGTAGAAAAACTGTAATGGAAAGTTTGTTGTTACTCAACTCCTACCCGAACTCTATCCAGCAGGCTCAATCCAGCCCAGAGAATACAATACCGGAACCTTTAGGCTGATCAAAGCCATAAACATGATTAGCTCCACTGTCTAAATCCTTATTGTCAATTAACTGTAGCTCTAAGTCAGCTGAATGGACTGTCCCAGAGCAGCCCCATGTGACTGCCCCCTCTCAGAGGGGATTGTGGGAGAGCGATGGCATTCCACAGCCACAGCGCCAGGGTCACCCTGACCCCATGTATCGCCAAGAACAACCATACACATTGTCTAACATGATAACACACTGGTCCAACATCAAAACACTGCAACAAATGACTTACAAACACAAACAAACTGGCCAATGGAAACTCCCACCACGTATAGGACATTCACATTGATCTCACCTCAAATAGACGCAGCACGTTGGCAACCATGATGGACACAGAGCTGGCTGAGGCCCCGATCACCCCTATCACACGCTCAGGCTTGCGGATGATGGGCGGCTCTCCGTTGGAGCAGCGTATGTCCGAGGTGTCCTTCTGGATAAGGGCCTGGACGAAGGTGAGCGACTGTTCCAGGGCGTAGGTGTCTCTAGAGCATGTGTCCAGGATCCTGGCCCCCAGAGTGATGTTGGGGAGTAGCTCCGGGTCACTGTTGATCTGGTCCAGGGCATAGAGCATAGCCTCCATGCGGTGAATGCCTTTCTCCTTCTTGATCTCCCCACAGGGCAGGCCATGAGGCCCCCTGGCGTGGATGGGGAACAGGCCTCCAAGGGTGATGTCTCCAGGGATCTTGATGGAGTGGGGATGGAAGTGTTGATGGGAGGCCCAGGACCCAGGGCTCATCCCCACACACAGCATCCATAGGAGGCGAGGCCACGTGGTGGAATGACAGCCACCCCATCCAAACGGCCAAACCATGCCATACTGGTGGTGGTAGTGTAGAGATGGGGGGGATTTAGATGTCATGATGCTATGACTTTATTGGCACGAGTCTTTACCCTCTACTTGAAGCACCTGCTAACAGATAAGATAAGGAGAAGGGAGTAATTGGGAGGTCTTGATTCAAGGCTTTACATTTCCAAGAGAGCATGACTCATCAGATTTATACCTTATTTCTTATGCGAGTACAAAAACTGATATAATTGAGAAGGAGATAGCACAGACCAATCAGGGAGCTCAGAATATATAAGGATGGAGGACAGTCACACAAGCCAGGATTTACTGTTGAATACAAATCTGGGAGATGCCAGTAACGGCCAAACAATATTTATGATTCTCAAGGTAATGTTGTATTCTTTTCAGCTATAAATGGTTACATCATCCATTCAGTCAATTGCTCAGGGCACACTCCTGTTCCAAAATGGTACAGTCATCGCCTCACTCTATAGGAATGAAATGTGTAATGAGTTGATACAGTATGTAGTTTGTTTTCATTGTAGAAAGTTGATTTGACTGGTTCTTATACTCTTCGAAAAAAAGGTTCCAAAAGAGTTCTTCGGCTGTTCCCATTGGATAACCCCTTTTTGTTCAAGTTAGAACCATTTTGGGTTCCATGTAGAACCCTCTGTAGAAAGGGTTCTACATGGAACCCAAACCAGTTTATACTTAGAACAAAAAGTGTTCTACCCGGAAACAACAAGGGTTCTACCTGGAACTAACAAGGGTTCTTCAAAGGGTTCTCCTATTGGGACAGCTGAAGAACTCTTTTAGGTTCTAGATAACACCTTTTTTCTAGGTGTAGTGATGGTGTGACTGTGACCATCTATGGCCCAATAGGGTTAAAGCTTTTTATAGAGATCACAGTTGGGGCAGCAAGGTAGCCTAGTGATTAGAGCGTTGGACTAGTAACCGGAAGGTTGCAAGTTCAAACCCCCGAGCTGACAAGGTACAAATCTGTCGTTCTGCCCCTGAACAAGGCAGTTAACCCACTGTTCCTAGGCCGTCATTGAAAATAAGAATTTGTTCTTATTTGTAGGCCTACTATATGTACTGTTACGTTCCCCAGGAAGAAACCAACAATTGTCACTCAAACAGAAGGCGGAACTAACAATGGTCATTGACAACAAGCAAAACAAAACAGGTGGGGTTTTAGGAGAGGTTCTGAAAGACACTCATGGGGGTGTCCACTGAAAGTCGATCAGCAACAACAACTAGAACCTAAAAGACACCCACCATGAATGCCCATTAATTTGCACAAGAGGCAAACAAAAGAAGAAATCAAATCAAATAGTGGAGCTAATCCAAAACAGGAAAGATTAGATAAAGTATTGTTTTTCTAGAACTCAAATAGTGAGAGTCAATTAAACATGTTAATCCTCCACATCTCTCAAGACCACTGGAGCACTGGGCCAGCCACTCTTAAATAGCACCTGGGCCAGCACAGGTGAAACAATTTCCCACTTACAAGATGGCAACCAGCACAGGTGTAACACATACTGACTAACGAGGTGACACCAATCGGTGCGTCAAATCAAATCGAATCTAATCTAATTTGATTTGTCACATGCGCAGGTATACAATGAAAATGTTAACGTACAAGCCCTTAACCAACGATGCAGTTTTAAGAAAAATACCACAAAAAAAATAAGAAAATAAGTGCTATGGTGATAACATCCAACCTCAAAATATAATGCAAAACAACAAAGCATGTATCAGTAGGAACAGAAGTATATGTCCCTAAATTGCAATTATGTGTGATTACATGGAAATTGAGTGATAAAGCTGCCCGTCTTACATATACAATTCATTGCTGCTTTGTAATGCAGTCGTTCCTTGTAAAAGATACGTAAGTCTCAATGGGACTACCCCCTGCTTAAATGAAGGTTAAAAATGGCCCTTATCTACAATATGTGATATTTCAGTAACTTTGCATTTCTGGGAAAATTAGCACTACTGACACTTTCCACTGCCAGATTGGTGAAATCATAACGGATGCCTGAAGGGTTCTCTGCCACGGCTTCTTCTCTGAGTAGCTGATAACAAGCCAAGATCAGACTTACTATCAAATAGGCTTGAAATATGTCACCCCAATTATCTATGTGTAATGAGAAGGCCTCCACTTGAAGCATGACTTTTCTCCAACTCTGTGATTAAATTTCTGGCTCGAGCTGACAACTTTCCTTAGTCAAATTCAAAATGTGTAACCTAATTACGTTTTAAAGCAGGCTCTTCATTACATAATTTGATTTGGATCATGCTGTAAAATGGCAGTGGTGGAACTTTGGATGTTAAACACGAGAGACAAGCACTCTCTGGGTTACACTCCAGTAGATCTTGGAAATGTCATTCTGAGGGTTATAAACACAACTTAAACCTGTGAGCCTAATGGTCAGTATCAATAACATATAGAAACACTCTTGTGTTGCTCTAATAACAGTGTAAACGAGAGAGCTCTAATTACAGTGTCAATGAGAGACCTCTAATTACAGTGTAAATGAGAGAGCTCTAATTACAGTGTAAATGAGAGAGCTCTAATTGCAGTGTAAATGAGAAAGCTCTAATTACAGTGTAAATGAGAGAGCTCTAAATAAAGTGTAAATGAGAGAACTCTAATTACAGTGTAAATGAGAGAGCTCTACTTAAAGTGAAAATGAGAGAGCTCTAATTACAGTGTAAACGAGAGAGCGTCTTGTCAGAGTTATAATGCCTACATTTTATAGCGTCAGGATTGCAGGCAGGCAGGGAGTTTCATGTTCAAACCAACAATGTTGTTAATTAACGGTCTATTTCAGGTCAACCATCATAGATGTGGAGAATTGACAGCAGTAGGCTCAAGCCCAGCAGGCAAAACTGATTGCAATGACATGACGCTGACATTTTTACTGATGGAAGAAAGTCATTTTTGGCGACCTGAAAAAGGCGTCACTACCTGGTTGTAATCTGCTTACCAGTTATCACTTCAACCAGATTTCAACCAAACGTGACGTCATTATGACGTCTGATGCAAAAAAAATCCTCCTGCCGGGAGCTGCTGTGTGTTTGTGACCTGTGATGTAACTTTTCAAAGAGAGAGTAACTTGTTTTGCACTGGAAAGAAAATCATCATTCAAATGCTGCTCATGACATCCACAGGCAGCACTGACTCATCAGTCAAACAAGTAAACAAGTAGTCTGAATGTATCTGAATGCATGATTACACCGAGGTAAATGCTTCAAGTTTAAACTAATTATCAAGTTTGGTCTGACTACAACCACCTCTTGCTATATTTGAATCTACTTCTATCATTTGTTGATGTATACTTTAATCTTCCCTACGTTTGGATTATGCTCATCCCTAAACTATTTTGGGAAAATGTCATTGAAATATGTCAACAGACACACTGAGGATGATCCTACGTTGACACACATGTTTGAGTGAGTTTCTCACTGGCTTCAAATGATGGACAGTCACCTCCACAGATAAACAAAGGCATTATAGTTCTAGACAGACTAGTTCCAAAAATAACCATCCATAACTCATCCTATAAGACAACGCCTCTGGATATGGGACACTGCTGTTGTCTGATCATGGATTGTGATGTGCTCTCATCAAGGCTTGTCCAGGAGGGGAAAAGGGCCCCAAACCTGGAAATCTGAAGATTACTGAAGTGAGTGAGGAATAGAATACACCAGCACTCACAAACACCATGGTGGTTGGTTATTGAATGGCTACTGGCATGCGCGCCGAGAGCCATTTGGAACACGGCAGTAGTAGTAGTGTGTGGTCCATTAACCAATGGCCCCAAGAGGGCTGATAATGTTTCATTCTTTCAAAATCGGCAGCTGTAGTTCACATGGTACACAACAGGGACCAAAGCTGATACTAGATCAAACTGATCAATAGTCAGGTTCGTCTCATCTCAAAATACTTACTATTTGTGTTAGTATTTTTTTATATATTTTTTTACTGTTTTACTACATTTGAATACTTAATGGTCAATTTTTTCCTCATATAGTAACAACATAAGTACACACCTAATGGCCTAATCAAGACCCAGGTTCGAGTCCCAGTCCGGCTAACCCCACAGTTTGCTGTCAGCAGCGGGATCAACATTTTGGTGACGCATAAACGAGAAACCACTTATTCATCACCAAAATTTAGCGTGTTGCAAAAATAGGCAACGTGCGCATCAATTAGCTTGTTCTGTGCTGCAGGAGGGAGATTTTTGTGTGAGTGCACGTGTGGCTGTTTTATGAAAATCTGAGAATATTTGGCCAATGAAACATTTCTGGTTGGTCTCTGGGAATGTACACAGTTAGGAAGGGAGACTTTTTGAGTGAAGTAGCAGCAAATATGTTGAATGTGCAACTAATGAGCATGAAGAGCCCCACAAGTTTGATGAAATTACCTTATATCTTACAGTCTAATACGGCTATTTGCTTCCTTTTGTAGCTCTTCATTAGACTCACGCTTTTTGTAAATAGTTAACTGTCCTATCCAAGTTAAGCTGGAATTTAGCCAGAAAGGATTTGACAAATGTGATTAGTTGACAATATGGCATTGGCCTACGTCTCTTCTTGCACTGCACAGAATATCATATTTTAACAACGATTGAAGAAGTGTTTATCATCACCAGCACCACATCCTTGATATAACATCTTGTCATAAGCACAACTTGACTGCAAAAGAGACAGGTTGGAGTGTCAATTCTCATCAAATGAATAGGAAGTCTGACTGAAATATGGGACAAATCAACCTTTTTGTAAATTAGTGGTGTTTTAATGTGTTGATAAAATGTGGGACATGATTGTTTGGTTGCAGGAAGCGGGACAAAAGGCCAAAATGCGTGACTATCCTGCACAATGTGATCACCCTACTTTGGATAGCCTGTCTCCAGGATTAGTTAGGGACCGTCAATAAATTACACAATGTAAATGAGACTATATTTCCATGTTGCACACTTTTTAGTTTTCTCATTAAATTATTTTAATATTTGTATATGTATTTCTACAATTTATAGTTGGTTTGAGGTTTTTAAGTCATTGTAATTTGGAGCTATTGGAATTTTAACATATTGTCCCATGTACATTGTGCAATTTACAGATGGTCCCTAACTAGCCCCATAGGGATATCCAAAGTCAACCCAAGTTTACAACTGGCATTAATATTGGGTCACCTGCAGCTGCCCACCTGAATTGATGATACTTGTGTGCTGCAAACCCAACTTTAATTTACATTGTGACGCAGTCCTGACCTCAAGTCTCACAAAACTCCGTTTTGGAGGAGACCGACTTTATGACCAAAATTCTTTGTAGTCAATTTTGACATTAAAATACATGTTTATAACTCATACCAATGCCACACGGGTTGTTTTCTAAATGATAAGTTGTTTTTTAGGGGCAGTTTCGCTTAAGTGGCTGGAAGAAGTATAGTGTCGTTTAGGCTACCATGAATCCAGAACCATGGCAAATACGCGCCAACGCAGTGCGTGAGAGATGAGGTACAGTTGCATACGGATGAATGGACAGACAGAGGGTCGAGGTAAACCTCGTCACACTTTTCGGTTTAAATAAGAAAACTGTTAACTGGCAAACTGAAACAACAATGTGTGAGCGAGTATGACTTGAATTGAAGAACTTTGCGCATCATCACAACGCAAGCCCACGCGCCAAATTTCAGCTGTGTACCCATGTAATTAATTGGAGCATTTTAACATGCAACTATTTGTAAGCTAGAACTTTTGGTGTATTACTGCAAAATCTACATATTTGTATTGTACAGTAGCTATAATTACAGTCAGGCTACAGTGGCGAATGCTGATAGAAAAGGTGACTGACAGCAGAAAATCACCATCACATCTCAGTCCTAAAAAAGCTGGACAGTGGTCTACTATAATATTTAGCATAGTTATAATATTTACACGATTAAACATACAATATTTGCTTGAAGTTTACATAAAACAGTGAGATGTACAATCACTGACCTGGAAATTCCATCTTGATGTTTCTTGAACTTGCTCCTAAAAATACGCAGTCATTGAAACATTCCAAAACGCAGATCAGCCTCAACAAAATATTTCACATTTTCACTCTCCGAAAGCAATTTGCGGTTGTCATCGATTAAACTATATCAAACATTTTGCAAAAAACAAAAATCAAGAACGATACTTGCTTGTGACGAATAACTCTGAAAAAATGTGTCATTAATTGGATTAAAGTCTTTATAAATTGCTTTCGAGGCTTTTGAAATTGCATCACACTAAAATGTGCAGTATTCCCCACAACTGTGACGCTTCAAATCACTATCAAATCTCTTAAAAGGCTGGTCTCTCTCTCTCTCTTTCGCTCTTTCTTTCTTTCTTTCTCTCTCTCTCTTTCTCTCGCTCTTTCTTTCTCTCTTTCTCTCTCCCAGCTACACACTAATGGTTGCAGATGTGGTTTAAATGTTTGTGTGTCAAATATGATTATATGACATCAGACCGCTCATACTGGTCATCTCAAGGCTTCCCTTTACATGGCCTTTACTGGTGCATCACCATTACATCACCATGACAGTGAAACATGGCGTAGCATCCTGAAGCCATTAGAAGGATGGTATACTGTACCTGAGAGGAGATTTATTTGAGGTTATATGTGGTTATTAAGGCAAACCTAACTCATTTTTGTGTGACAAATAAGGGACACATCGAAATTTACTATGGGGGTCATAAAAACTATGCACCCCCCAACGTAAACATTTTTCACATGATCCTTCCCTTGTACAGTAAAATAAATTGAACACCCTTCTCATCATAGAATTAACTCAAAATAATGTTTCCGACCAGAAATGTAAATAACTGTAGAGAGCCTGTATTTATAAACGTGGATATCTACTTGGCTTTTGTGGCGCAGTGGATTCCACGCAGGGCTATGGGTCAGGAGGCTGAGGGTTTGCCAACCACCACAGAGGAGCTCACCCTACCTGTTACATTACTTCAAATCAAATCTAATTTTATTTGTCACATACATGTGTTTATCAGATGTTATTGCGGGTGTAGCAAAATGCTTGTGGTTTTAGCTCTAACAGTGCAGTAATACCTAACAAGTAATATCGAACAATATCACAACAACACACACACATCTAAAGTAACGGAATGGAATTAGGAATATATACATATTTGGGCGAGCAATGTCAGAGCAGCACAGACTAAGATACAGTAGAATAGTATAGAATACAGTTGAAGCATGAAGTTTACATACACTTAGGTTATTATTAAAACTCAACAAGTCGGTTAGGACATTATTCATACTTTGTATGACACAAGTCATTTTTCCAACAATTGATTACAGACAGATTATTTCACTTATAATTCACTGTATCACAATTCCAGTGGGTCAGAAGTTTACATACACTAAGTTGACTGTGCCTTTAAACAACTTGGAAAATTCCAGAAAATGATGTCATGGCTTTAGAAGCTTCTGATAGGCTAATTGACATAATTGGAGTCAATTGAAGGTGTGCCTGTGAATGTATTTAAAGGCCTACCTTCAAACTCAGTGCCTCTTTTTTCTTGACATCATGGGAAAATCAAAAGAAATCAGCCAAGACCTCAGAAAAAAAAATTGTAGACCTCCACAAGTCTGGTTCATCCTTTGGAGCAATTTCCAAACGCCTGAAGGTACCACGTTCATATGAACAAACAATAGTACACAAGTATAAACACCATGGGACCATGCAGCAGTCATACCACTCAGGAAGGAGACGCATTCTGTCTCCTCTACGTACTTTGGTGCGAAAAGTGCAAATCAATCCCAGAACAGAAAAGGACCTTGTGAAGATGCTGGAGAAAACAGGTACAAAAGTATCTACATCCACAGTAAAACGAGTCCTATATCAACATAACCTGAAAGGCCGCTCAGCAAGGAAGAAGCCACTGTTCCAAAACCACCATGAAAAACCCAGACTACAGTTTGCAACTGCACATGGGGACAAAGATTGTACTTTTTGGAGAAATGTCCTCTGGTCTGATGAAACAAAAATAGAACTGTTTGGCCGTAATGACCATCGTTATGTTTGGAGGATAAAGGGGGAAGCTTGCAAGCCGAAGAACACCATCCCAACCGTAAAGCACGGGGGTGGGAGCATCATGTTGTGGGGGTGCTTTGCTGCAGGAGGGACTGGTGCTCTTCACAAAATAGATGGCATCATGAGGTAGGAAAACTATGTGGATATATTGAAGCAACATCTCAAGACATCCGTCAGGAAGTTAAAGCTTGGTCGCAAATGGGTCTTCCCAATGGACAATGACCCCAAGCATACTTCCAAAGTTGTGGCAAAATGGCTTAAGGACAACGAAGTCAAGGTATTGGAGTGGCCATCACAAAGCCCTGACATCAATCCCATAGAAAATGTGTGGGCAGAACTGAAAAAGCGTGTGCAAGCAAGGAGGCCAACAAACCTGACTCAGTTACAGGTCAGTGTCAGGAGGAATGGGCCAAAATTCACCCAACTTATTGTGGGAAGCTTGTGGAAGGCTACCTGAAACGTTTAACCCAAGTTAAACAATTTAAAGACAATGCTACCAATTCCTAATTGAGTGTATGTAAACTTCTGACCCACTGGGAATGTGATGAAATAAATAAAAGCTGGAATAAATCATTCTCTCTACTATTATTCTGATATTTCACATTCTTAAAATAAAGTGGTGATCTAAATGACCTAAGACACAGAATTTTTACTAGAATTAAATGTCAGGAATTGTGAAAACTAAGTTTAAATGTATTTGGCTAAGTTGTATGTGAACTTCCGACTTCAAGTGTACATATGAGATGAGCAATGCAAAATATGTAAACATTATTAAAGTGGCCAGTGATTACAAGTCTATGTATATGGGGCAGCAGCCTCTAATGTGGTAGTGATGGCTATTTAAAAGTCTGATGACCTTGAGATAGAAGCTGTTTTTCAGTCTCTCGGTCCCAGCTTTGAGGCACCTGTAATGACCACGCCTTCTGGAAGATATCGGGGTGAACAAGCAGTGGATTGGGTGGTTGTTGTCCTTGTTGATCTTTTTGGCCTTCCTGTGACATCGGGTGATGTAGGTGACCTGGAGGGCAGGTAGTTTGCCCCCGGTGCTGCGTTGGGCAGACCGCACCACCCTCTGGAGAGCCCTGCGGTTGTGGGCAGTACAGTTGCCGTATAAGGCGGTGATACAGCCCGACAGGATGCTCTCAATTGTGCATCTGTAAAAGTTTGTGAAGGTTTTAGTTGCCAAGCCAAATTTCTTAAGCCTCCTGAGGTTGAAGAGGAGCTGTTGAGCCTTCTTCACCACGCTGTCTGTGTGGATGGACCATTTCAGTTTTTACATGATGTGTACGCCGAGGAACTTGAAGCTTTCCACCTTCTCGTCGATGTGGATATGAGGGTAGGAGTAACTCTAGTACTGTAGGTCTGAAACATTCTTCTTCACCTCAAGTTCAACTGTCGGAGTAAGTTGGAGCGCCGGTGCACTCTGCCCTCATGTCATAGGCTTGCAGTAGCTAAAGCTTAGTAATAGCCACACCACACCTTTACAAAAGCATATGAACTTTATTAGGGTAACATGAAAAGTCAAGCTCTTGTTTATAGGGAAAATACGAGCAAGCTATTAAATTGCGGCAAACACAGCATGACAGTTGGAACTTAATTTGGCCAATGAAAATGGCTCAACAGAATGAAACAAAACAAATGCAAACTGTTTTAAACATACCAACAAAGGCAAGTGCCTACCATACCCAACAAATAACAGACATAGGCTATTGTTGTTTATTTTACAACAGACTTACGTATAACCTGTCTTAAACTAAATATGGAGCACACAATTAAAAAGAAAAAAGTATTTAATTTAGCCAATGAAAATGTATCACCAGAATTGAACTAAACAGGTTTAACATATTTAAAGAACTTGTTACGATTAATAAATAAGCATACAATAACAATGATATACAATAATAATAATGTAAAAAAATATATAAATAAATATACATTCCAAAATTGCATCCTTCCTGAATAGGGAGTTGCACAGTAGCCTGCATTCTGTTGAACTGACTAGGTATCCCTCTTTCCTTTTGTCCACTACAATATTAAAACGTTATATTATTAAATAAAATCCCCCTTGTAGGCTTTTCACTGCACGCTCTTTTCCCTCCAGCCTTTGTTTTAACTTCAATGAGAAAAAGCCCTCCGTCTTCGCAATCAACAGCAGCCTAGGCCAAGGCTCCTCTCTGCGATGGGGGTTTCCGTCACATTTGAAATGTGTTTCCATCACATTTTCAACCCTAGGCCTACTGATGGTTTTGTCACTAAACATGTTGAGTAGTGTAACGGTTTTCTTCCGTTGAAGGAGAGGAGGACCAAAATGCAGCGTGGTTAGTGTTCAACATGTTTATTTAAAGACCATAAACGTGAATACTACAAAATACAAAACAACAAATGTGGGAAAAACTGAAACAGTCCTATCTTGTGCATAGACACAAAGACAGAAGACAACCACCCACAAAATACCCCCAAGAACATGGCTGCCTAAATATGGTTCCCAATCAGAGACAACGATAAACACCTGCCTCTAATTGAGAACCAATCTAGGCAACCATATACATAAACACCTAGACTAGAAAACACCCCATAAACATACAAAACCCCTAGACCAGACAAAACACATAAATCCCCCATGTCACACCCTGACCTAACCAACATAATAAAGAAAACAAAGATAACTAAGGCCAGGGCGTGACAAGTAGGTATAGCGAATGTGCCCACTCTGGTATTGGCACATGCACAACAGCTTGCAGATACAGTGCTACTACATGATGAGATTATTATGGAAAAAAGTGTGAGATTATTTGTATTTGTCAAATGGCAGCCAAGAATCGATCATCATGTCACCAGAATAAGACCCTCCATCAACCTCATCACTGTGCACTTTCACCACCCTGTGAAGTTAATCAAAAACGTATTTCATCTGTAGCCTAATAAACTGCATGCTTTCCCATGATGTGGTGGCATTTCTTATCAGTCATGTAGGCTACTTTACTCGCATAAACAGTTTGGATGGAATCCTGGTTCATGTCAAGCCATTTTGAGGATGCTGGAATTATATTTTGGATGAATGTGTGCGTGCCTACAGCAGACTTTTGAAGTAGCCTAATCAGATAAAAACATGACTGATTGTGTTTATGTCACATATAAAAGGATATACATTGAAAAAGTTTCATTATAAATATTTAGGCTATATTGAAGCGTTAAATTCTAGGTGCGCCAGGAAAAGCCAGTCGGATTGGAGAGGAGGCAAGAGCACGCATTAAGCTTTCCTGCTGGGAGCATATGTAGCCACATTACTATAGAATGACTTGGGAGAATGATGATCTGATACTGACAGCACATTCAGGTTCAGAAGTAAAAATACAACCAGACTGGCCTGCTACTGTGCCTTTCTAGACCTTATCAACAGTGGAGAGTAGACCCACAACAGATCCAAATCGAATGAAACATTCAATTCACAGGAATATTGCACAGTTATTCAAATGAAATTTTGAATAGAGTAGAATGTTGTACTCAGTTGAAAACAATAATGCAATTATTCATTGCATTGTAGTGTTGTAAGCTAGTCTAGGCAGGACCATTGTATTGTCACTAAACCAGATCAATAGAGGAGATTTTTGAGCTGTTTGGCTAATGTCTTCACTGTTCTTTCAGTCCAATTGGGTGCTGCACAATTGGCCCAGTGTCGTCCGGGTTAGGGGAGGGTTTGGCCCGGGTAGGCCGTCATTGTAAATAAGAATTTGTTGTTAACTGACTTGCCTAGTTAAGTAAAGGTTTAAAAAAAAAAAAAGTGCAATGATGCACCTGGCCTCTCCGCTACCTATCAGCTAATGCTATTGGTTGTTGTCGATTCATATAAAAAATGGATGAGCTTTCAATGTTTTTATGTTATGTATGATTACTAGTTAGCTTATTGCAGATCTGGACAAACGATCCACCTACAGTACTGCTATTGTCACTATGAATGGTGGATAGAGGGCAGGATATACTTTTAGACTGGTAGACTATGCTGACCTGTGTTACAGTACAAGTTAGCCCTTGGAAAAGCGTAGGGCAACAAGGGAAGTACCAAAACACCTTGATATAGGGGAGGCCCATGCAAGCACATGAGGAAATTTGGCTTGGATGAAATACATTATAGAGTAAAACCTGCAAAAGAGCGAACGTTAACCATGGAAAAAAAACACACTACCCTCCCCCGTGGCCAATAAAAAACACACTACCCTCCCCCGTGGCCAATAAAAAACACACTACCCTCCCCCGTGACCAATAAAAACACACTACCCTCCCCCGTGACCAATAAAAACACACTACCCTCCCCCGTGACCAATAAAAAACACACTACCCTCCCCCGTGACCAATAAAAAACACACTACCCTCCCCCGTGACCAATAAAAACACACTACCCTCCCCGTGACCAATAAAAACACACTACCCTCCCCGTGACCAATAAAAACACACTACCCTCCCCGTGGCCAATAAAAAAACACACTACCCTCCCCGTGGCCAATAAAAAACACACTACCCTCCCCGTGGCCAATAAAAAACACACTACCCTCCCCGTGACCAATAAAACACACTACCCTCCCCCGTGACCAATAAAAAAACACACTACCCTCCCCCGTGACCAATAAAAAACACACTACCCTCCCCGTGACCAATAAAAACACACTACCCTCCCCGTGACCAATAAAAAACACACTACCCTCCCCCGTGACCAATAAAAACACACTACCCTCCCCCGTGACCAATAAAAACACACTACCCTCCCCCGTGGCCAATAAAAAAACACACTACCCTCCCCGTGACCAATAAAAACACACTACCCTCCCCGTGGCCAATAAAAACACACTACCCTCCCCCGTGGCCAATAAAAACACACTACCCTCCCCGTGGCCAATAAAAACACACTACCCTCCCCGTGGCCAATAAAAACACACTACCCTCCCCGTGACCAATAAAAACACACTACCCTCCCCGTGGCCAATAAAAACACACTACCCTCCCCGTGGCCAATAAAAAACACACTACCCTCCCCGTGGCCAATAAAAACACACTACCCTCCCCGTGACCAATAAAAACACACTACCCTCCCCGTGACCAATAAAAACACACTACCCTCCCCGTGGCCAATAAAAAACACACTACCCTCCCCCGTGACCAATAAAAACACACTACCCTCCCCGTGGCCAATAAAAACACGCTACCCTCCCCGTGACCAATAAAAACACACTACCCTCCCCGTGACCAATAAAAACACACTACCCTCCCCGTGGCCAATAAAAACACACTACCCTCCCCGTGACCAATAAAAACACACTACCCTCCCCGTGACCAATAAAAACACACTACCCTCCCCGTGGCCAATAAAAACACACTACCCTCCCCGTGGCCAATAAAAAAAACACTACCCTCCCCCGTGACCAATAAAAAACACACTACCCTCCCCGTGGCCAATAAAAACACACTACCCTCCCCCGTGACCAATAAAAACACACTACCCTCCCCGTGGCCAATAAAAAACACGCTACCCTCCCCGTGACCAATAAAAACACACTACCCTCCCCGTGACCAATAAAAAACACACTACCCTCCCCCGTGGCCAATAAAAACACACTACCCTCCCCCGTGACCAATAAAAAACACACTACCCTCCCCCGTGACCAATAAAAAACACACTACCCTCCCCGTGGCCAATAAAAAACACACTACCCTCCCCCGTGGCCAATAAAAAACACACTACCCTCCCCCGTGACCAATAAAAACACACTACCCTCCCCGTGGCCAATAAAAAACCCGTGGCCAATAAAAACACGCTACCCTCCCCGTGACCAATAAAAACACACTACCCTCCCCCGTGACCAATAAAAACACACTACCCTCCCCGTGGCCAATAAAAACACACTACCCTCCCCGTGACCAATAACAAACAGACTACCCTCCCAAACCACCAAAATAAGTTTGACAACCCTCCCTATTTTGGACCCCCCTCCGCCCCCAGTAAATTGTGATCTGTCCTTAATATTAATGGTTCATACAAGCTTTTCATTTGCAGTCAATATAGCACACAAGTCCTATTTTCAGTAATGACCATCTGCCCATAATGTATTGAACTGGTATCCTCAAGAGATATGAAAGGAGTGAAGATTGCTCTCCTGAACTAAAACTCTGCAGTATCCCTATAGGCTATGTGTGATAACAGTAGATTAAGGTATAGCACCTCACAGTAGAAATACAGAAGTGTTTAAGGATAATCTCATTTTTAAATCAGATGTACATTACCAGTCAAAGGTTTGTACACACCTACTCATTCAAGAGTTTTTCTTTATTTGTACTATTTTCTACATTGTAGAATAATAGTGAAGACATAAAACCTATGAAATAACACATATGGAATCATGTACAAACCAAAAAAAGTGTGCAACAAATCAAAAAAATGTATTTTTATTTTATATTTTATATTCTTCAAAGTAGCTATCCTTTGCCTTGATGACAGCTTTGCACACTCTTGGCATTCTCTCAACCAGTTTCATCTGGAATGCTTTTCCAACAGTCTGGAAGGAGTTCCCACATATGCTGAGCACTTGTTGGCTGCTTTTCCTTCACTAACTCTAACTCAGTTGGGTTGAGGTCAGGTTATTGTGGAGGCCAGGTCATCTGATACAGCACTCCATCACTCTCCTTCTTGATCAAATAGCCCTTACACAGCCTGGAGATGTGTTGGGTCATTGTCCTATTGAAAAACAAATTATAGTCCCACTAAGCGCAAACCAGATGGAATGGCACATCGCTGCAGAATGCTGTGGTAGCCATGCTGGTTAAGTGTGCCTTGTATTCTAAATAAATCACAGACAATGTCAACAGCAAAGCACCCCTACACCCCTACACCATCACACCTCCTCCTCCATGCTTCACGGTGGGAACCACACATGCAGAGATCATCCTTTCACCTACTCTGCGTTTCACAAAGACACAGCGGTTGGAACCAAAAATCTCACATTTGGACTCATCAGACCAAAGGACAGATTTCCATCAGATTTCCATGTCCATTGTCTGTTCTTCTTATTGGTGTCCTTAAGTAATGGTTTCTTTGCTGCAATTCAACCATAAAGGCCTGATTCGCACAGTCTCCTCTGAATAGTTGGGGTTGAGATGTGTCTGTTACTTGAAACCTGCAAAATATTTATTTGGGATGCAATTTCTGAGGCTGGTAAGTGAAGTTATCCTCTATCTTCCTTTCCTGTGGCGGTCAACATGAGAGCCAGTTTCATCATAGGGCTTGATAGATTTTGTGACTGCACTTGAAGAAACCTTCAAAGTTCTTGACATTTTCCACCTTGACTGACCTACATGCCTTAAAGAAATGATGAACTGTTGTTTCTCTTTGCTTATTTTAGCTGTTCTTTCCATAATTTAATTCTAATTTGACCTTTATTTAACTAGGCAAGTCAGTTAAGAACAGATTCTTATTTTTAATGACGGCCTAGTGGGTTAACTGCCTGTTCAGGGGCAGAGCGACAGATTTGTACCTTGTCAGCTCGGGGGTTTGAACTTGCAACACTCTCGGTTACTAGTCCAACGCTCTAACCACTAGGCTACGCTGCCACTGGATTTGGTAGTTTACCAAATAGGGCTATCTTCTGTATTCCACCCCCACCTTGTCACAACACAACTGATTGGCTCAAATGCATTAAGAAGGAAAGAAATTCCACAAATGAACTTTTAACAATGCACACCGGTTTATTGAAACGCATTCCAGGTGACTACCTCATGATGCTGGTTGAGAGATTGCCAAGAGTGTGCAAAGCTGTCATAATTTTACAATGTAGAAAATAGTAAAAGAATAAAGCTAAGGAATGAGTAGGTGTGTCTTAACTTTTGACTGGTACTGTATATTGATAACGCTGGGTTTGCATGCAACGGCTCATGCATAAGTAATGGAAGCATTGTATTTTTAAAGCCACAGAGAAAGTTTGAAGGCGCTGATGCCATTAAAGTTGTATGTGCTCTGGAGACAGCATTTACACTGAAAACAGTCTGGTGCTCAAGATGATTTTCACAAGTGTCTTCAGGATAAGTTCCCTCCCCAAATGCAGAATTTCCCAACCATGGTCCACAGTATGTACAGTTGAAGTCGGAAGTTTACATACACTTAGGTTGGAGTCATTAAAACTCATTTTTCAACCACACCACAAATTTCTTGTTAATTAACAAACTATATTTCTGGCAAGTTGGTTAGGACATCTACTTTGTGCATGACAAAAGTAATTTTCCAACAATTGTTTACAGACAGATTATTTCACTTATAATTCACTGTATCACAATTCCAGTGGGTCAGAAGTTTACATACACTAAGTTGACTGTGCCTTTAAACAGCTTGGAAAATTCCAGAAAATTATGTCATGGCTTTAGAAGCACCTGATACGCTAATTGACATAATTTGAGTCAATAGGAGGTGTACCTGTGGATGTATTTCAAGGCCTACCTTAAAACTCAATGCCTCTTTGCTTGACATCATGGGAAAACTAAAGAAATCAGCCAAGACCTCAGAAACAAATTGTAGACCTCCACAGGTCTGGTTCATCCTTGGGAGAAATTTACAAACGCCTGAAGGTACCACGTTCATCTGTACAAACAATAGTACGCAAGTATAAACACCATGGGACCACGCAGCCGTCATACCGCTCAGGAAGGAGACGCGTTCTGTCTTCTAGAGATGATACAAAAAGTGCACATCAATCCCAGAACAACAGCAAAGGACCTTGTGAAGGTGCTGGAGGAAACAAAAGTATCTATATCCACAGTAAAACGAGTCCTATATCGACATAACCTGAAAGGCCGCTCAGCAAGGAAGAAGCCACTGCTCCAAAACCGCCATGAAAAACCCAGACTGTGCACATGGAGACAAAGATCATACTTTTTGGAGAAATGTCCTCTGGTCTGATGAAACAAAAACAGAACTGTTTGGCCATAATGACCATCGTTATGTTCGGAGGAAAAAGGGAGGAGGCTTGCAAGCCGAAGAACAACATCCCAACCGTGAAGCACGGGGGTGGGAGCATCATGTTGTGGGGGTGCTTTGCTGCAGGGGGACTGGTGCACTTCACAAAATAGATGGCATCATGAGGTGGGAAAATATTGTGGCTATATTGAAGCAATATCTCAAGACATCAGTCAGGAAGTTAAAGCTTGGTCACAAATGGGTCTTCCAAATGGACAATGACTCCAAGCAAAATGTCTTAAGGACAACAAAGTCAAGGTATTGGAGTGGTCATCACAAAGCCCTGACCTCAATCCTATAGAAAATGTGTGGGCAGAACTGAAAAAACATGTGCGATCAAGGAGGCCTACAAACCTGACTTAGTTACACCAGCTCTGTCAGGAGGAATGGGCCAAAATTCACCCAACTTATTGTGGGAAGCTTGCGGAAGGCTACCTGAAACGTTTGACCCAAGTTAAACTATTTAAAGGCAATGCTACCAAATACTAATTGAGTGTATGTAAACTTCTGACCCACTGGGAATGTGATGAAAGAAATAAAAGCTGAAATAAATAATTCTCTCTACTATTATTCTGACATTTCACATTCTTAAAATAAAGTGGTGATCCTAACTGACCTAAGACATGGAATTTTTTACTAGGATTAAATGTCAGGAATTGTGAAAAACTGAGTTGAAATGTATTTGGCTAAGGTGTATGTAAACTTCTGACTTCAACTGTATATGCCTTTTAACCTGCTCCCATGCATTGGGCTACAGTACAAGTGATCTCACCAGATTGTGCCATTGAGTCCTCCTTAACATGTTCATTCTGCAATCACTCTTTGTTCATGTTTGTGTTCATAGCAACACCGTAGCCTTTGAAAGTGTTTATGGATCTTTTACAGTAACCCGTTGCTATGCAACTGGGTTTGATATTAGTATGAGTATACTGACAGACATACTGATAGGGATCCTAATACTCCCATTGGCATTGAAGAAATCCATAGCTTAGGTTGTTGCTTCATAAAATTGAATTTATCTTGAAATGAGGTACATTTGGGTGAAGTGTTGTCATTGTATAGCCCACACTGAGTGTACAAAACATTAACAACACCTGCTCTTTCCATGACATAGACTGATCAGGTGAAAGCTATGATCCCTTATGGATGTCACTTGTTAAATCCACTTAAATCAGTGTAGATGAAGGGGAGGAGTCAGGTTAATCAAATAGTAATTTTTAACTCTTGAGACAATTGAAACATGGATTGTGAATGTGTGCCATTCAGAGGGTGAATGGCAAGACAAAAATGTAACTGCCTTTGAACGGGGTTTGGTAGTAGGTGCCAGGCGCATCAGTTTGTGTCAAGAACTGCAATGCTGCTGGGTTTTTCACACTCAACAGTTTCCCGTGTGTATCAAGAATGGTCCACCACCCAAAGGACATCCAGCCAATTTGACACAACTGTGGGAAGCATTGGAGTCAACATTGGCCAGCATTCCTGTGGAACGCTTTCGACACCATGACGAATCCATGACGAATTGAGGCTATTCTGAGGGCAAAAGGGGAGAGTGCAACTCAATATGAGGATGCTGTTTCTCATGTTTGGAATACTCAGTGTATATAACCAATATTCAACAGATATTGTAATCCTCATATAAATAATATATTTTACTTCCTGTATTGCATGACAGTAAGACAGAGATTCCTAGAACCAGTCAATATTGACATCCAGACATAGACATAATTAGTCTGTCTCATGTGATATTACATTGTAGCTCTTTGACAGACACTCTTATCCAGAGCAATTTAGGCGTAAGTACATTGCTCAAGGGCACATCGACATGTTTTTCAACTAGTTGGCTTGAGGATTCAAACCAGCAACCTTTCGGTTACTGGCCCAACATTCTTAACCGGTAGGCTACCTGCCACCAGTAGTAATTTAAGAATAATCAACTTGCATGATCATCTGCAAAATATGGGAAAGCCTTGCACTGAATGTAATGTATGAGAACACTTCCTGGTCACACTTCCTGACCATCTCCATTCATACTGTGACCACTAGTCTGCATACAGGAAAAGTGAGAGATTTAGTGGTTTTGACCAAAGTGTTTTGACCAAAGTGTTATGACCTAAGTGTTTTGACCAAAGTGGTCTTCATGTAATAGATCTAGCCATAATGTAGCTTCAGCCATATAACACAGTAACTCAGCTCATAAAGAATGATGATCAGTTATAGTGCGTGCCTTGAGTCTGCCTTCATCCCATCTCAAGCAGTGAAATAACTCCCAACACAGAGTTACCGTGCAGCATATCCTCCCTCCTGCAACTCAACACACTGCTGAACTCTTGAATGAGTGGGCGACCGACAGGACATGCTATGTGATGTGCTTTAAGATCAATGACTTGGCTCTATCCACACGCAGCGGCTGGTCCCAGTGGATGGCAACGGCTGTAGAGTAGAGTGAGTCCGTCAGGCTTGCTGTGGTGTGCAGTGTACAGCCCTGGCTCAGGGGCTACCTCTTGGCCAGGAGTATAGATCCTCTCCTCTCACCTCACAGACAGGCCTGGCTGCCTGCCTCAGAACATGGTGTGCATGGTGCCAGGAATATGCTAAGCCCTGAAGTGTCGGGGCATGACATCCCATCACTGCCTTCACACTGTGCCCAATGGAGGTTAAAGAACAAAGCCATCCTGGAACAGGATTCCACCCATATTTCTGTTAGATGTCTGGACATTTTTCTTATTTCCATTAAACAGGTTTGAACAGCAGGAGCAAAATATACTGACAGTATCAGTTTGATTCCTGGGTTTATGATTTGTTGCACTGCACAGTGTATGTATTGGTGGAAGCATATAAACAGGGGTTTCTTTCTCATGACATTGGCATTGCAGTCTATTTACCACCATGCAAAACCAATATGCCAGCACTTTCATATATCCTTAGGGCAGGATATTTATATAACTAGGTGCTTTCAGTTGTATTTAACTTGGGTAGGATTCCATACAGTTCACTTTTAAAAGCAGTGTTCATGCGGAGATGAAAACCCTGGCTGACACACATTATGCATATATCTCAGGGAGAACAGTACTGCCTGCTGCTCATTAGCACATCTGTTTTCCCCCTCGATCAATATTTAAAAACAGTAAATAAATCATTAGTACCAGGAGCCTCTGGGCACCTTTGCATTTTCACTGTAAATGAGAAGGGTGGTGCTCTCCCTCCCTCCCTCCCTCCCTCCCTCCCTACCTACCTACCTACCTACCTACCTACCTCCCTCTCTCACCTTCTTTTCTCCCTCCTTGTCTTTCTCCCTCTCTATTTCCCTGTATCCCTCTCTCTTTCCCTCTATCCCTCTCTCTCTCCTGCTATTGTTGATCTCAGCAGTGTGTGTCACCTTTGAAAGGAGGGCTCCTCAGACACACCTAATGGGTTGTGAGAGGCGCTGGCTGTGGTGTGTGTGTGTGTGTGTGTGTGTGTGTGTGTGTGTGTGTGTGTGTGTGTGTGTGTGTGTGTGTGTGTGTGTGTGTGTGTGTGTGTGTGTGTGACTCTAACTGGTGCTGTCACAAGGATCCAGACAGATGGTTCAGTGTTTATCTCCTGTTGTTGGATCTCCCGTCAGAGATGCACTTTGATGTTTACACCGTCATGGTCACAGCTTTCAGTCCTGTTTCACCCAGGGTTTGAAGAGTACACTCCAACTCTCTCCAGTTTACTCTGGGCTTTGTTCTCTATGTGAACAAAACATATCAACCGCTACTCAGGGACCTCCACACTACTTCTTGTTGTAAATACTTACTTTTTAAAGAATAAACAATTTGCTGTGATACAGGCTTTTCATGTTAAACTAGTGCCGCATGGCCCTCTCAAATTAATATTTGTACGCGAGTGGAACAAACTGGTGCCTGTCTTTTTACTTTGTTATTGAGACAATGGTTCTCTGAGCCATCCATCTATATTTTAGGGCTCCAACTAAACGAATGTCAAATATAGCAGTGAGTTTGTCTTTTTGGTATAACAGCTATCATCTGTGATTCACCATTAATGTTAGTGAACTACAATATCTACAAATACACCTTTCCTGTCTTACAATTTGTTTTGTAACTTTGTGCTTTGTAACCCTCTCCTCCCACACATAATCTGATGTCCTTTATTTCCTCCTCGTAATTCCATAATTCCTCAAACCCTCATGTGATATACATTCTTGTTTGAAATTGTGCCCTGAAATAATGTCTGGCAGCAATAATCCACCATGCCTCCTCTCTGTTCTTCCCCCTGTTTCTCTCTATCTGCTTGTCACAAGTGATTCATAGCATGCTAATTTTAACGCTGTTTTGTTTATGTACAGATTTGGTGGACAGTGCCCTGTCAAATACATGTTTGAAGCTGTCATTCATCCAGCAAATCAAACAGACAAAAAAAAAACATACTCTGCGAGGCATTTCCAATCTGTCACACAGCACTTCACTTAATATTTCTCTGTCTAATTAAGAACTATTTGAAGTCTTTGAACACTTGAATCATTGAGTATATTGTGCAATGTCAATTTTCTATTTTAGTCCAGGCAATATTTGTCAAATTGTAGGTGATATGTTCCCTTTTTCATAAAAACATGAAACTTGGTATATTTGTACAGTTTGAGGCATTGCAAGAATACCTGCCCCATAACCAAATCATGTATTTTGCATCATATCTTCTGAACCAAACATTAAATCACAGAAAATGTGATGTCTACCCTTATGTTTTGATGGTCAATGATTACAATTATGACATGCACAACATCAAAAACGCCCCCTAACAGCAGTGGTGGCCATTTTGCTATTCCGACATAAACACATGATGTATTTTCCATTATACTGTATCTGCTGAACCATGATAACCATGAAGCCTGATAACACAGAAAATGTATTTTCCATTATACTGTATCTGCTGAACCATGATAACCATGAAGCCTGATAACACAGAAAATGTATTTTCCATTATACTGTATCTGCTGAACCATGATAACCATGAAGCCTGATAACACAGAAAATGTATTTTCCATTATACTGTATCTGCTGAACCATGATAACCATGAAGCCTGATAACACAGAAAATGTATTTTCCATTATACTGTATCTGCTGAACCATGATAACCATGAAGCCTGATAACACAGAAAATGTATCCCTTTTATATAAAACCATACTAAATATCATCACGTCACCAAATAATTGATTAAAACAAACTATTTTTTAATGAAAGTCTACAGTAGCCTCAACAGCACAACTAGCTTCCGTTTAACACTGGGTACATTGACCTCAATAGAAAACCTAGGAAACTCATGCTTCTCACCCCCTTCCATAGACTACATGCTGACCAGACCACTCAGGTCGCAAAATACTTTTACACATACATGTTATTCAATCATTGCACCCACACTGCTCGCGCGAGCATCTGCGTTGCCAAGCGCGAAAATAGAAGTTCTATTTGTGCCGCTGAACGCGGTTATATCCACGTGGGTGATTGGAAGATGAACTGAGGTTGATCGGTGCGTTGGGGCAATGCACCTTATTATGAACGTTAGATGCCAATCGCCATATAAAGTCCAAAGAAGTAAAAGCCTGGAAGGAGGAGAGATGACTAGAAACGATTTGGTTGACTGTTTTATGTGTGGATTAATTGTCGGAGTAGAGGACCTTGTGCATTTCAGGTAAAATAACAACTCAACGTTTAAATCCCAGGACAAATTAGGCTAGCAACAGCAAGCTAGTTAAATAGGACAAATTAGCTAACAACTGCAAGCTAGCTATCTAAATTGCCATTAATGTTTCATGCTTTTCGATCTTTTCCCTATTTAATATAATGGGTTCAGAGTTTGTTTTGATATTTCAACCTGTGTGTTTGATATTTCAACACGTGCGTCCGGTTTGGGCATGGTGTTACACAGTAGTTATGACAACTTCCGGAGGACATCCTCCAACCTATCAGAGCTCTTGCAGCATGAACTGACATGTTGTCCACCCAATCAAAGGATCAGAGAATAAATCTGATGTAGTACTAAAAGCATAGCTACAGTCAACTAGCACTACAGTGCATAAAATGTTGTTAGTTGACTCAAAGAGAGAGAGATAGAGAAATGTCATTGTTTTATTCACTTTATTTTCTCGGTTTCACTTCCTTAGCTAGCAAATGCAGCTGATATGGTTTGGCATGGATTTTTTTTATTTTTGCCTGGTCACAGACAGCTGATGTGATGTGCATTGAAGCTCACAAGAGAAGGGAAAAGGTGAGAGGAGGAGAGTGCATAGATGTGAGAAGGAATACAGTGTGCCTGTGTAACGGATGTGAAACGTTAGCTGTGGTGCGCACTAAATAGCGTTTCAATTGGTGACGTCACTTGCTCTGAGACCTTGAAGTAGTGGTTCCCCTTGCTCTGCAAGGGCCGTGGCTTTTGTGGAGGGATGGGTAACGATGCTTTGTGGGTGACTGTTGTTGATGTGTGCAGAGGATCCCTGGTTCGCGCCCAGGTATGGGCGAGGGGACGGTCTAAAGTTATACTGTTACATTGGTGCCGTGACCCGGATCACTGGTTGCTGCGGAAAAGGAGGAGGTCAAAAGGGAGGTGAGTGTAACGGATGTGAAACGTTAGCTGTGGTGCGCACTAAATAGCGTTTCAATTGGTGACGTCACTTGCTCTGAGACCTTGAAGTATTGGTTCCCCTTGCTCTGCAAGGGCCGTGGCTTTTGTATGGGCGAAGGGACGGTCTAAAGTTATACTGTTACACCTGCTATGAAAGTGAACTGTGTTCACGCATGATCAGGTGTGTATTCATTCCGCCGATTCTGTCGAAAAACGTTTCCTAAACAGAAGTAAACTGAACAAAACCGGGAAAAACTTACCTGAATTTGTCCAATAGAAACTCTCGTTTGCAACTGTTGGACTGAAGATTACACCCTACATCAGCTAGATGCAGGCAAGAGTGTGCAAGGCGGTATTGAATGCGTCATTGTCTGTCCATGTGTCACTGTGTCTCACCTCAAAGTTTTCTCTCAACCTGTGTGCACCTACGTTGTAAACTTTCATTCATTGGCTAGGTTGTAGCAACCACATGATGGGTATAGGGAAAATTCTAGTACAATTTAGTAGCCCATACCTATCACTGTTACATTGAACTGGATGAATGGAATATGAATGACAGTCAAAGTGAACACAGGTTTATAGAGATGATTGCAAATGTATCAAAAAAACAACCTATTATTTACATCATATTCAGGCCCTTTGCTATGACAATCCAAATTGAACTCAAGTGCATCCTATTTCCATTGATCATCCTTGAGATGTTTCTACAACTTGATTGGAGTCCACCTGTGGTAAATTCAATTGATTGGACATGATTTGGAAAGGCATATACAGTTGAAGTCAAAGGTTTACATACACGTGGAGTCATTAAAACTTGTTTTTCAACCACTCCACAAATTTCTTGTTTACAATCTATAGTTTTGTCAAGTCGGTTAGGACATCTACTTTGTGCATGACACAAGTCATTTTTCCAACAATTGTTTACAGATAGATCATTTCACTTATAATTCACTGTATCACAATTCTGTTGGGTCAGAAGTTTACATACACTAAGTTGACTGTGCCTTTAAACAGCTTGGAAAATTCCAGAAAATGATGTCATGGCTTTAGAAGCTTCTGATAGGCCAATTGACATAATTTGAGTCAATTGGAGGTGTACCCGTGGATGTATTTAAAAAAATTGCAACCCTCCACAAGTCTGGTTCATCCTTGGGAGCAATTTCCAAACGCCTGAAGGTACCATGTTCATCTGTACAAACAATAGTACCCAAGTATAAACACCATGGGACCACGCAGCCGTCATACCGCTCAGGAAGGAGACGCATTCTGTCTCCTAGTGATGAATGTACTTTGGTGCGTAAAGTGCAAATCAATCCCAGAACAACAGCAAAGGACCTTGTGAAGATGCTGGAGGAAACAGGTACAAAAGTATCTATATCCACAGTAAAACGAGTCCTATATCGACATAACCTGAAAGGCCGCTCAGCAAGGAAGAAGCCACTGTTCCAAAACAGCCATAAAAAAGCCAGACTACAGTTTGCAACTGCACATGGGGACAAATATCGTACTTTTTGGAGAAATGTCCTCTGGTCTGATGAAACAGAAATAGAACTGTTTGGCCATAATGACCATCGTTATGTTTGGAGGATAAAGGGGGAGGCTTGCAAGCTAAAGAACACCATCCCAACCGTGAAGCATGGGGGTGGCAGCATCATGTTGTGGGGGTGCTTTGCTGCAGGAGGGACTGGTGCACTTCACAAAATAGATGGCATCATGAGGTAGGGAAATTATGTGGATATATTGAAGCAACATCTCAAGACATCAGTCAGGAAGTTAAAGCTTGGTCGCAAATGGGTCTTCCAAATGGACAATGACTCCAAGCAAAATGTCTTAAGGACAACAAAGTCAAGGTATTGGAGTGGTCATCACAAAGCCCTGACCTCAATCCTATAGAAAATGTGTGGGCAGAACTGAAAAAACATGTGCGATCAAGGAGGCCTACAAACCTGACTCAGTTACATCAGCTCTGTCGGGAGGAATGGGCCAAAATTCCCACAACTTATTGTGGGAAGCTTGTGGAAGGCTACCCGAAACATTTGACCCAAGTTAAACAATTTAAAGGCAATGCTACCAAATACTAATTGAGTGTTTGTTAACTTCTGACCCACTGGCAGTGTGATGAAAGAAATAATAACTGAAATAAATCATTCTCTCTATTATTATTCTGACATTTCACATTCCTAAAATAAAGTGGTGATCCTAACTGACCTAAGACAGGGCATTTTTACTAAGATTAAATGTCAGGAATTGTGAAAAACTGAGTTTAAATGTATTTGGCTAAGGTGTACAGTGGGGAGAATAAGTATTTGATACACTGCCGATTTTGCAGGTTTTCCTACTTACAAAGCATGTAGAGGTCTGTAATTTTTTATCATAGGTACACTTCAACTGTGAGAGATGGAATCTTAAACAAAAATTCAGAAAATCACATTGTATGATTTTTAAGTAATTAATTTGCATTTTATTGCATGACATAAGTATTTGATCACCTACCAACCAGTAAGAATTCCGGCTCTCACAGACCTGTTAGTTTGTCTTTAAGAAGCCCCCCTGTTCTCCACTCATTACCTGTATTAACTGCACCTGTTTGAACTCGTTACCTGTATAAAAGACAACTGTCCACACACTCAATCAAACAGACTCCAACCTTTCCACAATGGCCAAGACCAGAGAGCTGTGTAAGGACATCAGGGATAAATTGTAGACCTGCACAAGGCTGTGGAGATGGGAGAACCTTCCAGAAGGACAACCATCGCTGCAGCACTCCACCAATCAGACGGAAGTCTCTTCTCAGTAAAAGGCACATGACAGCTCGCTTGGAGTTTGCTAAAAGGTACCTAAAGGACTCTCAGACCATGATAAACAAGATGTTCCTGTCTGCTGGAACCATGATTAAACTCTTTGGACTGAATGCCAAGGGTCACGTCTGGAGGAAACCTGGCACCAACCCTACCGTGAAGCGTGGTGGTGGATGCATCATGCTGTGGGGATGTTTTTCAGAGGGAGGGACTGGGAGACTAGTCAGTATTGATGCAAAGATGAATGGAGCAAAGTACAGAGAGATCCTTGATGAAAACCTCAGACTGGGGCAAAGGTTCACCTTCCAACAGGACGACCCTAAGCACACAGCCAAGACAACGCATGAATGGCTTCGAGACAAGTCTCTGAATTTCCTTGAGTGGGCCAGTCAGAGCCTGGAATTGAACCCGATCAAACATCTCTGGAGAGACCGGAAAATAGCTGTGCAGCGACGCTCCCCATCCAACCTGACAGAGCTTGAGAGGATCTGCAGAAAATAATGGAAGAAACTCACCAAATACAGGTGTGCCAAGCTTGTAGCTTCATACCCAGGAAGAATTGAGGCTGTAATTGCTGCCAAAAGCGCAATATTTATGTATTTTTATTTGTAATAACTATGCAAACATTTTTTTTTTTTATTAAAAAATCTTTAATCGATTTTAGAATAAGGCTGTAATGGAACAAAATGTGGAAAAGGTCAAGGGGTCTGAATACTTCCCGAATGCACTGTATGTCTTGATGGTCAAGGATTACAATTGTGCGCTGTACAACATCATAAATAGTTCAGATGATTATATAATGGTGGACTGCCATGGTAAGCCATGGGAAGTAGTCCAAAGAAATTGCAGTTTCTGACAAACTACGTCATATAATATTATTTCAGTGGCATACTGAGCCATACAGCTGTCTGCTGCTGTCTTCTTGCCGCTGGTTGTAAATGTAGATTCTGTGTGACAATTCATGGAAAACAAGAAGTGCCTTTGCCTGTCTGGACCCAGGGACTTGGTGATTTCATGGGCACATATGTACCTTCAGTGTTTGTCGGTCCCAAAGGCCATCCACCAATCCTCAAACTATATTTCAGAAGATAAGATTTCCATTTTTTTTGCCCTTTAGAGTTCTCCTTAATGATCGCACTAACAGTCAAGATCCATCAAGCTCATTTTGAGATGTTCATGAAGACAGGAACAGAAAAGAAGCAAATCCTGCCACAAAATATGCTTTGGTTCACCACATCAAAAGCTATTTATATATATATTCCCTTTTCACAACAAGGATTGTCCAGAAACATATTCTGCAGGAGAAATCCCAATCAGGCATGTAGGCGTTGTCATAGCTATCTTCATTTATTTAACTAGGCAAGTCATTTAAGAACAAATTCTTATTCACAGTGACGGCCTACCCCGGCCAAACCTGGACAACACTGGGCCAATTGTGCACCGCCCTATGGGACTCCCAATCACAGCCAGATGTGATTTGGCCTGGTTTAGAACCAGGGACTGTAGTGATGCCTTTTGCACTGAAATGCAGTGTCTTAGACCGCTGCGCCACTTGGGAGCAGGAGTGCACAGAAACACTTAACCGGGTCTACCGGTCGTGTTCCACCGGATTGGGAAGTGCAAAGACACTCCATTGACATAAAGGTGTTTTTGTAAAAAATTATAACATTTTGTTTAGTGCAACATGGTGTCCATTGAATGCAAGCTTTATAAATGGTTGTATTGTTAAAACACGTATAGCCTGTCTATCTATAGGTAACAGGGTTGATGTGTTATTCTAGCCTGTCTATCTATGGGTAACAGGGTTGATGTGTTATTCTAGCCTGTCTATCTCTGGGTAACAGGGTTGACGTGTTATTCTAGCCTGTCTATCTATGGGTAACAGGGTTGATGTGTTATTCTAGCATGTCTATCTATAGGTAACAGGGTTGATGTGTTATTCTAGCCTGTCTATCTCTGGGTAACAGGGTTGACGTGTTATTCTAGCCTGTCTATCTCTGGGTAACAGGGTTGACGTGTTATTCTAGCCTGTCTATCTATAGGTAACAGGGTTGATGTGTTATTCTAGCCTGTCTATCTATAGGTAACAGGGTTGATGTGTTATTCTAGCCTGTCTATCTATGGGTAACAGGGTTGATGTGTTATTCTAGCCTGTCTATCTCTGGGTAACAGGGTTGACGTGTTATTCTAGCCTGTCTATCTATGGGTAACAGGGTTGATGTGTTATTCTAGCCTGTCTATCTATGGGTAACAGGGTTGATGTGTTATTCTAGCCTGTCTATCTATAGGTAACAGGGTTGATGTGTTATTCTAGCCTGTCTATCTATGGGTAACAGGGTTGATGTGTTATTCTAGCCTGTCTATCTCTGGGTAACAGGGTTGATGTGTTATTCTAGCCTGTCCATCTATGGGTAACAGGGTTGACGTGTTATTCTAGCCTGTCTATCTCTGGGTAACAGGGTTGACGTGTTATTCTAGCCTGTCTATCTCTGGGTAACAGGGTTGACGTGTTATTCTAGCCTGTCTATCTCTGGGTAACAGGGTTGATGTGTTATTCTAGCCTGTCTATCTATCGGTAACAGGGTTGATGTGTTATTCTAGCCTGTCTATCTCTGGGTAACAGGGTTGATGTGTTATTCTTGCCTGTGTATCTATAGGTAACAGGGTTGATGTGTTATTCTAGCCTGTCTATCTATAGGTAACAGGGTTGATGTGTTATTCTAGCCTGTCTATCTATAAGGTAACAGGGTTGATGTGTTATTCTAGCCTGTCTATCTCTGGGTAAAAGGGTTGACGTGTTATTCTAGCCTGTCTATCTCTGGGTAACAGGGTTGATGTGTTATTCTAGCCTGTCTATCTATAAGGTAACAGGGTTGATGTGTTATTCTAGCCTGTCTATCTATAAGGTAACAGGGTTGATGTGTTATTCTAGCCTGTCTATCTCTGGGTAACAGGGTTGACGTGTTAAGCTCCACCTGCTCAGTTTCCCACCACAAAACACCAGAAAATGGCCAAAAAGAGTAGAACCAGCTCACCTGATTTTACTATGATTTCACTATTAGATGTTCAATGTTTCTTTTGAAATAAAATATTTAAAAAGGAATAGTTTCACCGTTTTACCATAGTAATATTAAAAGTTCAGTTCATGTGACAGGCTTGACCTTAAAATGAGGAACAAACATTTAATCACATGAAATAAATAACAATATTCAGAAATGACAAGGGCTTTACAATGATGGTGAAATCTTCCTAGAAGTCACAGAAGTTGCAGAGGGACATGTCAAAATGCAGAATTTTGGCTTTTTAGCAAGTCTTTATTCAAATAAAAATGTGATTTATTGAATTATTCATGTGACCTATATTAAAGGGCACTTTATTTAATATAACAGGCTTTTAAATGTAATATTGGTGCACAATTTCTACTTCAAGTATCAAAGAGATGCAAAAGGTACTAATTTGTTGGAACTATCCTCGAAGTAGTTGAAAAATGTCCATGATTGTAACAATCTAAATAAGTATACCATAGAATCTCAGAATATTCCAGTGACACAATGCATACTACCAAAGTGTTCTTGAAGTCTATGAAATTAGAAGTTAAAGTGTGTGGGGGGGACCAGACATCCATCCTTGTCCCGTGCAGAATCCTGCTTGCTCCTCCCTTAGTGGCTGACTCCATGCATACATTTTCAGTAAAGTAGAATAAAAAAGATTTGATTTTGCAATCATTGTAATCATTGACCATCAAGACATAGGTGTAAACATCACATTTTCTGTGTTATCATGCTTGGTTCAGCAGATATGACAGAAAATACATAGTCAGGTTATGGTGTAATAGTCAAATGATCGCCACTGCCGCCATTGTTTTTTTAAATGTCGTGCTACAATGGTATCATTGTAATCTTTGTCCATCACAACATAGTGGTAGACATCACCTTTTCTGTGATTTAATGTTTGCTTCAGTAGATATAATGCTAAATATATTTTTGGGCTATGGCAGAATGGAAAATAGATGCCACGCCCGTCAGGAAGTGTTTTTCCAATGCCTCCAGATCTGAAAATATTCAGGGCCCCAAACTGTACAAGTGTACCAAGTTTCATGCTTTTATGAAAAAGTTAACATAATTTTCACATATGCCTGGACTATTTAGATAAATGATCCAAATGAATAATCTGTTTTCTGGCATGGTAATGTGGAAGGACTTCAATCAATGGATAACAGCCTAAGCCCAGGTGTCAGTAATCTGATGTTGACTTGGACCCCCAGCTCATAGCCTAGCAGGGCTGCAGTTCATATGCAGGTATTCATACATGAGTATACATATACAGAATGTACCGAATAGTCATTTTTCATTGAAGATACAGTTTAGGAAATAACAACGACATTTGGTTAGGATACTGCAAATGCAGTAGCTCACCGGTTTACACAGATGTTGATACACTTACCAGCAGAACAACAGCAAACGTTATGTGACAATATATAGGCCTAAGTAGCAATCCCACAATCTACTTGACAGATGTTGTTGTTCCCAGAGGCAAGCACTAAGGAACATTTACATTTACATTTAACAAAGGGTGAGAAAGTCATTAAAGAAGGGGAGAAAACAGAGAATCTAATTCACCGCTTCCATCTTCCATCTTTATGTAACAGCGTTCAATATGAAACATGCCATCTCTCCTTCCTCCCTGGAGAATGCAGATTTAGTGTTCATGGTTATATTTAAAGATAGACAGACCACTGACAGGGTTGCAGAGCAGCACTTAGTAAGCCCAAGTCATCCTGTTTAATAATGCAGGGACACACATGCAACAGGCACATGGCCATGCATATTAAAGCACCAGTGCAGCCCTGCAAGAAAGAACACCAGAGAGGATGGGAGAGGGTGGTCTGGGCTATGAGACATGTCTCCCTGTGAACATTTCTTTACGTCATGTCTCAAATGTAGTCTTCTCCTGAGGCTTCCATCTGCAAGCTAGACTGTAGACTGCAAGTTCTGCAGACAGTGCACTCTTTCGCTCTGGCTTTGAGACTGGCCCCAGTGAAGAAGACATCAACCTTGCATGTTATAGCGAGTGAAGTCCCAGATCAAGTTGCCTAAAAAGGTGATAGGATAAAAAAACGTGTAAACTTTTACATGGCTATAGTAGCTGTTGTAACAAGTATCATGTTGTTCAAGATCAAGTTGTATACTACTCTGCCCTACCAAGCAAAAAGGCAATAACTGCTCATTTGATCGAAAATGAGTTAATGTCATTTTTGCTACATTAATAAATACATGCTTAATTATGTGGACAAGTATCCTGCCTCTATTGTACTGTGTTTTGGAGAAAATGGGGGTCAAGGTTAGCAGTAACTGCTTAAAGTTACTGTGAAACCAAGGCAAATAAAAGCCATTTTTTCTCAGTTCCACGCTATGAGCAGTTACTGCCTTTTTGCATTGAAGGGCAGTACTGTCATCACTTTGAGCGTCATCATCACAGCGGGAGCATGAAGTGAGACCCAACATTTTACTATCCAACATTTTACCCTTACACCAGTGCGTTCTAAATTCATTCTCAGTGTAATGTTGCCACCTTTTGTTCTAAAAGTGTAATGCACCGGAAGTATTGATTTTCTTTCTGCCATACGTCATCACACTTCCTGCGCACGTGTAATCCACATTAATTTGCGTTGTGTTCCTAGGTAGCTTCTACTTTGAAAAGCGTATTATTATTTACTTATTAATGTGTTGATTTTCGTATTGGAACGTCGACGCGAAGCTGCACGGTAAGTTGAAATCAACAACTTTGACGTAAATGTAAGAGACGCTTGTGCAAAGCGGGATTAACCCACATGATAGCCACTTAGCTAGCTAACGTTACCCAGTGTCAGCGAGTAGTGCCTATCATACGGCTAGTTAGCCTCTATGTTGGGATCACCAAGTGTCAGGCTAACGGCTAGCTAGCTGCTATGTTTGTTTTTTTGCTGCATATCTCTGTAAACGGACCACGTGATAATACAATTTTCCTGAATCCATTTGTCAACATAAATCTAGGCCATCTGATCTGTCTGGATACGTGAGGTGGGGAGGATGAACATCGAGGAGAATAAAGTGAAGGAGGATATGGCTGATGATGATGAAGAATCTGGAGAAATGCCCAAGATTGAGAATGACGATGAAGAACTAAATGATGAGGAACTTAAAGTAGAGGCTGAAGGTGATCCCAAAGAGAAAAAGGTGCCAGTAGGCAAGACGTGTCTGCCAGGAATAGTGTATTTAGGTCATATACCACCAAGACTGAGACCCAAGAATATGCGCAGCATGCTGAGTCTGTATGGGGAGATTGGAAGGATATTCCTACAGCCTGAAGGTAAGACTGAACTCACTCTGCATGTTAAAATCAACCCTTCCACACTCTGACGGGATTTCTGTGTTTTGTCTCAATCATTACAATGATACCTGTTGTCCTCAGACCGGTCTGTGAAGAGGAAGAAAAAGAAAGCTGGCACCAAGGCATGCAGTTTCACTGAGGGCTGGGTGGAGTTCAGGGACAAGAGAGTGGCCAAGAGAGTGGCAGCTAGCCTCCACAACACACCGATGGGTGCCCGGAAAAGGAGCCGCTTTGTCAGTGACCTCTGGAACATCAAGGTATCTCAATTGTCTCTTCAATGATCTCTGTGTGGACATTTTAGTGTGATTACATTTAACTTTGGAAGTTTAAAGCACTGTCATAACCCACATGCCTCACATTCCTTATTATTAGAAACGTTAATACCAACATTTGATTTTGTTGAAATTTTTACGGTCTAAATCATTTTTCTGACTCTTAATTGTCAATGTTATTGTTCAGTACCTCCACAGGTTCCAGTGGTGTCACTTGAGTGAGCGACTGGCCTATGAGATGACTGTGCTCCAGCAGCGCCTCAGAACTGAGATCTCTCAGGCCAAACGAGAGACCAACTTCTACCTGGCCAATGTGGAGAAGAGCCAGAACATGGACAAACTGAGGAAGAAGAGGGAGAGGAAGGGTGAGAAGATAGAGGAGAAGACTTGGAACTTCACCCAGCGATGTACAGAGGATGAGATCCAGATGAGTCGCCTGCGTAAACAGACCATGTCCAAGAAGAACCTGCTGAAGGCCCAGGACAAGGCCAGGGACATACAACAGAAGTCCCAGTCCAACGTCTCTCTGCTGGCCAAGATCTTCAACAGCAGCAAAGCCAGGGACTGAACCTAGTCCGGCAGTTCTGGTCAAACACAGTATCCCAGAACTGGTCTCTTTCAGTATCACAATTAGAGCAAACTTTTGCCCCTGACACTTGCTGGTGTTGTGAGCGACACTGAGAGGATGGGCTCTGTCCAGACACACAGACTTGAGGGAAAAATAGGGTTTTCTCCATCAGTATAATTTGATTATAAATGTAGGAGAGACTTGGACAGATCCTCTTTCTGGTTTATTGTATTGTAAACTATAAGCTATGATGCGATAACAATAATGTTCAGCGCCATGGAAAACACCTGCTTATACTGTATGTGCTATTTGGAAACATTAAATGGAAATCTCTAATTATTTCATTTAATTATTATAAAGATCAACACCAACCATACATTGATGATATATGCTGAACAAAAATATAAACGCAACATGTGAAGTGTTGGTTTCATGAGCTGAAATAAAACATCTGAGATTTGCCATACACACAAAGTTTTTTTCTCAAATTTTGGGCACAAATTTGTTTACATCCCTGTCAGTGAGCATTTCTGCCAAGATAATCCATCCACCTGACCGGTGTGACATTAAGAAGCTGAATAAACAGCATGATCATTACACAGGTGCACCTTGTGCTGGGGACAATAAAAGGCCACTTTAAAATATGTCGTTTTGCAACACAACACAATGCTACAGATGTCTCAAGTTTTGAGGGAGCGTGCAATTGGCATACTGACTGCAGGAATGTCCACCACAGATGTTGCCAGATAATTTATTGTTCATTTCTCTACCATAAGCTAACTCGAATGTTGTTTGGGTGGGCCTATGCCCACCCATGGCTACACCCCTGCCCAGTCAAATGAAATTCATAGATTAGGGCCTATTGAATTTATTTCAATTGACTTATTTCCTTATATGAACTGTAACTCAGTAAAATCTTTGGAATTGTTGCAAGTTGCATTTTATGGTTTTGTTCAGTATACAATATGTATTTCAATACTTTCAGACTCCTGGTAATATTAACAAGAACAGATCATTTGGTCAAGGACAGAAATAATACCAAGTCAGGATCAAAATCACTCATTACTGATTTGTTTCAACTACAGTCGTGGCCAAAAGTTTTGAGAATGACACAAAGATTAATTTTCACAAAGTGCTGCCTCAGTGTCTAGATATTTTTGTCAGATGTTACTATGGAATACTGAAGTATAATTACAAGCATTTCATAAGTGTCAAAGGCTTTTATTGACAATTACATGAAGTTGATGCAAAGAGTCAATATTTTCAGTGTTGACCCTTCTTTTTCAAGACCCCTGCAATCTGCCCTGGCATGCTGTCAATTAACTTCTGGGCCACATGGTAGACTGGTAGCAGCCCAGTCGGAATTTGTGAGTTTTTGTTTGTCTACCTGCCTCTTGAGGATTGACCACAAGTTCTCAATGGGATTAAGGTCTGGGGAGTTTCCTGACCATGGACCCAAAATATTGATGTTTTGTTCCCTGAGCCACTTAGTTATCACTTTTGCCTTATGGCAAGATGCTCCATCATGCTGGAAAAGGCATTGTTCGTCACCAAACTGTTCCTGGATGGTTGGGAGAAGTTGCTCTCAGAGGATGTGTTGGTACCATTCTTTATTCATGGCTGTGTTCTAAGGCAAAATTGTGAGTGAGCCGACTCCCTTGGCTGAGAAGCAACCCCACACATGAATGGTCTCAGGATGCTTTACTGTTGGCATGACACAGGACTGATGGTAGCGCTCACCTTGTCTTCTCCGGGACAAGCTTTTTTCCAGATGCCCCAAACAATCGGAAAGGGGATTCATCAGAGAAAATGACTTTACCCCAGTCCTCAGCAGTCCAATCCTTGTACCTTTTGCAGAATATCAGTCTGTCCCTGATGTTTTTCCTGAAGAGAAGTGGCTTATTTGCTGCCCCTTGACACCAGGCCATCCTGCAAAAGTCTTCGCCTCAGTGTGCGTGCAGATGCACTCACACCTGCCTGCTGCCATTCCTGAGCAGGCTCTGTACTGGTGGTGCCCTGATCCCGCATCTGAATCAACATTAGGAGACGGTGCTGGTGCTTGCTGGACTTTCTTGGGCGCCCTGAAGCCTTCTTCACAACAATTGAACCGCTCTCCTTGAAGTTCTTGATGATCCAATAAATTGTTGATTTAGGTGCAATCTTACTGGCAGCAATATCCTTGCCTGTGAAGCCTTTTTGTGCAAAGTAATGATGATGGCACGTGTTTCCTTGCAGGTAACCATGGTTGACAGGAAGAACAATGATTCCAAGCACCACCCTCCTTTTGAAGCTTCCAGTCTGTTATTTCGAACTCAATCAGTATGACAGAGTGATCTCCAGTCTTGTCCTCGCCCACACTCACACCTGTGTTAACGAGAGAATCACTGACATCACAGCTGGTCCTTTTGTGGCAGGGCTGAAATGCAGTGGAAATGTTTTTGGGGATTCAGTTCCTTTGCATGGCAAAGAGGGACTTTGCAATTAATTGTAATTCATCTGATCACTCTTCATAACATTCTGGAGTATATGCAAATTGCCATCATACAAACTGAGGCAGCAGACTTTTTAAAAATTAATATGTGTCATTCTTAAAACTTTTGGCCACGACTGTAAACTGAACAAAATATCAACGCAACATGCAACAATTTCAACTATTTATTTGAGATACAGTTCATATAAGGAAATCAATCAATTTAAATGAATTCATTATAAACATTCCTGGGATCTTTTATTTCAGCTCATGAAACTAAAACTTTACATGTTGCGTTTATATATTTTTGTTCAGTATATACAGTTGAAGTCAGAAGTTTACATACACCTTAGCCAAATACATTTAATCTCAGTTTTTCACCATTCCTGACATTTAATCCTAGTAAAAATGTCCTGTCAGTTAGGATCACCACTTTATTTGCCTTTAAATTGTTTTACTTGGGTCAAACGTGTCGGGTAGCCTTCCACAAGCAGTTGGGTCAATTTTCTCTATAGGATTGAGGTCAGGGCTTTGTGATGGCCACTCCAATACCTTGACTTTGTTGTCCTTAAGACATTTTGCCACAACTTTAGAACCCCAAGCATTGTCCATTTAGAAGACCCAATTGCAACCAAGCTTTAACTTCCTAACTGATGTATTGAGATGCTGCTTCTATATACCCACAATTTTTCTACCTCATGATGCCATCTATTCCTGCAGCAAAGCACCCCCACAACATGATGCTGCCACCCCCATGCTTCACTGTTGGGATGGTGTTCTTCGGCTTGCAAGCTTCCCCCTTTTTCCTCCAAACATAACGATGGTCATTATGGCCAAACAGTTCTGTTTTTGTTTCATCAGACCAAATCAAATCAAATGTATTTATATAGCCCTTCATTCATCAGCTGATATCTCAAAGTGCTGTACAGAAACCCAGCCTAAAACCCCAAACAGCAAGCAATGCAGGTGTAGAAGCACGGTGGCTAGGAAAAACTCCCTAGAAAGGCAAAACCCTAGGAAGAAACCTAGAGGAACCAGACTCTGAGGGGTGGCCAGTCCTCTTCTGGCTGTGCCGGGTGGAGATTATAACAGAACATGGCCAAGATGTTCAAATGTTCATAAATGACCAGCATGGTCAAATAATAATAATCACAGGCAGAACAGTTGAAACTGAAGCAGCAGTACGGCCAAGGTGGACTGGTGACAGCAAGGAGTCATCATGTCAGGTAGTCCTGAGGCATGGTCCGAGGGCTCAGGTCCTCCGAGAAAGAAAGAAAGAGCGAAAATTAGACAGAGCATACTTTAATTCACACAGGACACCGGATAGGACAGGAGAAGTACTCCAGATACAACAAACTGACCCTAGTCCCCCGACACATAAACTACTGCAGCATAAATACTGGCCAGAGGACATTTCTCCAAAAAGTACATGTGCAGTTGCAAACCAGTCTGGCTTTTTTTTTATGGCGGTTTTGGAGCAGTGGCTTTTTTCTTGCTTCTTTCTTGCTGAGCGGCCTTTCAGGTTATGTCGATATAGGACTCGTTTTACTGTGGATATAGATACTTTTTACCTGTTTCCTCCAGCATCTTCACAAGGTCCTTTGCTGTTGTTCTGGGATTGATTTGCACTTTTCACATCAAAGTACGTTCCTCTCTCGGAGACAAAACACATCTCCTTCCTGAGTGGTATGACGGCTGCATGGTCCCATGGTGATTATAGTTGGGTACTATTGTTTGTACAGATGAACATGGCACCTTCAGGAATTTGGAAATTACTCCCAAGGATGAACCAGACTTGTGGAGGTCTACAATTTCTTCTCTGAGGTCTTGGCTAATTTCTTTTGATTTTCCCATGATGTCAAGCAAAGAGGCACTGAGTTTGAAGGTAGGCCTTGAAATACATCCACAGGCACACCTTCAATTGACTCCAATTATGTCAATTAGCCTATCAGATGCTTCTAAAGCCATGACATAATTTTCTGGAATTTTCCAAGCTGTTTAAAGGCACAGTCAACTTAGTGTATGTAAACTTCTGACCCACTGGAATTGTGATACAGTGAATTATAAGTGAAATAATCTGTCTGTAAACAATTGTTGGAAAAATTTACTTGTGTCATGCACAAAGTAGATATCCTAACCAACATGCCAAAACTATAGTTTGTTAACAAGAAATTTGTGGAGTGGTTGAAAAACGAGTTTCTGTGTGTGTCTTTTCACAGTCTGCCCTGTTCCATAAAGTGTATTTTTTAAATATTTTATTTATTTAAATCTGATGTTACTGCTTGCATTAGTTACTTGATGTGGAATAGAGTTCCAAGTAGTCATGACTCTATCTAGTACTGTGTGCCACCCATAGTCTGTTCTGGCTCTATCTAGTACTGTGTGCCACCCATAGTCTGTTCTGGCTCTATCTAGTACTGTGTGCCACCCATAGTCTGTTCTGGACTTGGGGACTGTGAAGAGTCCATTGGTGGTCTTGTGGGGTATGCATGGGTGTCTGAGCTGTGTGCTAGTAGTTTAAACAGATGCATTCAACATTTCAATACTTCTCACAAAACAACGATTTGGCGAGAAGAGATTGAGATGCGTCTTATTAATGTTAGCACTCCATGTAGCTGTGCTGCCCTGTTCTGGGCCAATTTTAATTTTCCTAAGTGCCTCTTTGTGACACCTGACCACACGAACTGGACAGTAGTCCAGGCTGTACGACCTGCCTTGTTAATAAAATTGTTAAGATGGCAGAGCAGTGCTTTATTATGGACAGACCTCTCCCCATCTTAGCTACTGTTGCATCAATATGTTTTGACCATGATAGTTTACAATCCAGGGTTACTCCAAGCCGTTTCGTTTCCTCAACTTGCTCAATTACCACATTATTCATTACAGGATTTAGAGGAGGTTTAGTGAATGGTTTGTCCCAAATACAATGCTTTTAGTTTTAGAAATATTTAGGACTATCTTATTTCTTATCACCCATTCTAAAAACTGATTGCAGCTCTTTGTTAAGTGCGGTAGCTGATGTGTATAATGTTGAGTCATCAGCATTCAGGCTGTATCACAATCGGCTGTGATTGTGAGTCCCATAGGGCAGCGCACAATTGGCCCAGCGTCATCCGGGTTTGGTCGGTGTAGGCCATCATTGTAAATAAGAATTTGTTCTTAACTGACTTGCCTAGTTAAATAAAGGTTGCATAAACAATATTTAAAAAAAGCATACATAGACACACAGGCTTTACTCAGAGCCAGTGGCAGGTCATTAGTAAAGAAAAGTAAGGGTCATAGACAGCTGGCCTGGGGAATGCCTGACTCTAACTGGTTTATGTTGGAGAGGCTTACATTAAATAACACCCTCTGTGTTCTGTGAGACAAGTATCTCTCAATCCACAATATAGCAGGGGGTGTAAAGCCATAACACACGTTTTTCCAGCAGCAGATTATGATCGATAATGTCAAAAGTCGCACTGAAGTCTAACAAAACAGCTCCCACAACTGTTTTATCAATTTCTCTCAGCCAATCATCAGTCATTTGTGTAAGTGCCGTACATGATGAATGCCCTTCCCTATAAGCGTGCTGAAACTGTTTTTTCCCCAGATATGGCTACTATATTATGATCACTAGATCCGATGGATTTGGATACTGCTTTAAAGCAGATTTCTGCAGCATTAGTAAAGATGTGATCAATACATGTGAATGATTTAATTCCTGTGCTGTTTGTAAATACCCTGGCAGGTTGACTAATAACCTGAACCAGGTTGCAGGCACTGGTTACAGTTTGAAGCTTGTTCTTGAGTGGGCAGCTTAATGAAAGCCAGTCTATTTAGGTAACCGAGAAAATATACCTCTCTGTTGATATCACATACTATACATTATCAAGCATTTCACACATATTATCCAGATACTAACTGTTGGTACTTGGTGGTCTATATAAGCTTCGTTAAGGTGAGGCAGCTGAACCTGTAGCCATGTGACTTAAACAGCATTTGACATGAGATCCTCTCCAATCCCTACAGGAATATGATTCTAAACATAAACGGCAACACCTCCACAATTGGCATCTGAAGATGTTGAAACCATGTATTGGTACCACTGTATTATCTAAGTGAGTTCAGAGATAGTATATGAATGTTTTCTGTTACTAGCAAGTTATCAATTTCATGAACCTTGTTTCTTAGGCTACATACAGTATGTTAACGTGGGCTATTTTATTGAATCTTTATTTAACTAGGCAAGTCAGTACTACTCATGGAACACAAAGAAGACTTACCAATGCATACATTACCTTCACGCTATGGTGACCAAAGTGAATATGTACAGTGCCTTCAGAAAGCACCCCTGACTTGTTCCACATTTTGTTGTGTTACAGCCTTAATTTAAAATCAATTAAATGTATGCACAATACCCCATAATGTCAAAGTGGAATTATGATTTTAGATTTTTTTTATTTTTACAAATGTATTAAAAATGAAAAGCTGAAATGTCTTGCGTCAATAAGTATTCAACCCCTTTGCTATGGTAAGACTAAATAAGTTAATGAGTACAAATTTGCTTAACAAGTCAGGTTTCATGGACTTACTTTGTGTGCAATAATAGTGTTTACCATGATTTCTGAAGGACTACCTCATCTCTGCACCTCACACATACAGATAATTGTAAGGTCCCTCAGTCGAGCAGTGAATTTCAAACACAGATTCAACCACAAAGGCCAGGGAGGTTTTCCAATGCCCCACAAAGGGCATCTATTGGTATATGGGTAAAAATGTAAAAGAGCAGATATTGAACATCCCTTTGAGCATGGTGAAGTTATTAATTACACTTTGGATGGTGTATCAATACACACAGTAACTACAAAGTTGTTCCTTACTCAGTTGCTGGAGAGGAAGGAAACTGCTCAGGGATGTCATCATGAGTTCAATGGTGACTTTAAAACAGTTCCAGAGTTTAATGGCTCTGATAGGAGAAAACTGAGGATGGATCAACAACATTGTAGAAAAGAAGGAAGCCAGTACAGAATAAAAGAGACAAGGCAGTAAGTCTTTAATTTTGGGAAAATACAACACATTACTGAGTATCACTCTACATATTCTCAACACAGTGGTGGCTGCATCATGTTATGGGTATGCTTGTAATCATTAAGGACCGGTGAGTTTTTCAGGATAAAAAAGAAATGGAATGGAGCTAAGCACAGGCAAATCCCTAGATGTGGTCTAATTGCCCCTACCCTGACCGACAGTCCCCTCACCCTATCACCAACCACTATACCCCTGTCCAATCCAGCAGAGGAGGGACTCCAGCTCCTTCATACACCTGTCACTAATCAGTGTGGCAGATCTTACCATTTCTGTTTGTAAGTGGTTTGCTACAAGACACCTTTTCTCTTGTAACCCTTTCCTTTGTGTATTTGGATGCTTATGACCAAGTAACCATCCCATCCTTACATCCTCAACCATGTTATCATCTGTCATCATTATCTTCACCAATTGAACTGAAATAATAAACCACAATCTCTAATGGGAACTGCACCACGCCCTAACTCAAATCAACAGTTACAGCAAGATACAGTCCTTTTACCAACACAACTCAGATCAGTTTTTACACTAGAGAAAAACCTGGTTCAGTCTGCTTTCCACCAGATACCGGGAGATGAATTCACCTTGCAGTAGGACAATAATCTAAAACATAAAACCAGATCCACACTGGAGTTGCTTACCAAGAAGACAGTGAATGTTCCTGAATGGCCGAGTTACAGTTTTGACATAAATCTACTTGAAAATCTCTGGCAAGACCTGAAAATAGTTGTCTAGCAATGATTAACAGCGCTTGAAGAATTCTGTAAAGAATACTAGGAAAATGTCCAGGTGTGGAACGCTCTTAGAGACTTACCCAGAAAGACTCACAGCTGTAATCGCTGCCAAAGGTGCTTCTACAAAGTATTGACTCAGGGGTGTGAATACTTATATAAATGAGATATTTGTGTATTTAATTTTCAATACATTTGCAAGCATTTCTAAAAACATGTTTTCATTTTGTTATTATGAACTTTTGTGTGTAGATGGGTAAGAAAAACAATCCATTTGATTGATTTTGAATTCAGGCTGTAACACAACAACATGTGGAAATAAGTCAAGCGGTATGAGTACTTTTTGAAGGCACTGTAACTGACCCAATGTTTTTGTAATGATAAATTCGGTAATGATCTTAGGATGTACATGTTGTTTAAGTTAGAGAGATGTCAAATGTAGGTTTGGCAAGGTACTCGTCTGAGCACAACCCATCCTTTGCAATGTTAATAAAGACATTCATTGGATTTAAGCATTTGTCCGTTGTTCTCAATATCTTCATTATCATCACAACTCCAAACATTACAAAGATGGGTTCAAAATAATCTGAGTAAAATCCATCATTAAAAATATGAATGTTCAGCAAATCTTGCAAGTATTAAACAATTGATGCCTGACAAGCAAGGTTTACAATTGATCAATTAATTTATAGGGCAGCAGGTAGTGTAGCGGTTAAGAGCGTTGGGCCAGTAACCAAACGGTTGCTGGTTTGAATCCCGGAACCAACTTGGTGAAAAATCGACCGACGTGCCCTTGAGCAAAGCACTTAACCCTAATTGCTCCTGTAAGTTGCTCTGTATAAATGTCTACTAAATGACTAACATGTAATATACAACAATTTTACAAAATGTGAAGCATAAAGAATATAATGTAAAGCACTGCATTTTACTGTAATCACATCAGAAATATGGTAATAAGATGACTTCCTGATTTTATTCATCTTGGTTTGACTCCTATTACACAACACTAAGTAGTTTTAAACCATCAAATAAAGGCTTTGTGAATAGGGACAATACACCCGTCAATGGACCAGGGATGTCCCAAGGATCCCAATTGCACAGAGCCTTTCAAATAGATGTTTTGCTTTCACAGTGCCACTCCTTAGTGTGTACATGGGCAGTAGGTAAGTAAACAAAGATACTGGATGAACATAGGTGCGGTAGGTGTTATTGAATATGAACCACGGCCTGTCACGTCTTTATCCCAAGAACACAGATTTCTCCAGGCCATCCTCCACTTTAGTGTACTCCAGGTGGGATTTGAAATATTTGCTCTCGTACCGGGGGCTGTTTCTGACATACTCCAAGTAGTCAGGGGTTCCAGGACAGATGACATTGTCTGCTAGCAGTATGGATCCTTTCCTCAGCAGCTGACACTCCTGACGACAGATGCAAAGGAAGAAGGGAAGAATTGGCTGCTGTTCATTTTCATGCAAAGTAATACAGTACATGTACAGGGTAATTGCAGACATATACAGCTGTTTTTTACCTCTAGAAGTTTGATATCAGGCAGGTAGCGGTCTTTCCAGTGGTCCAAGAAGACAAAATCAAAAGTTTTAATCCCAAATAGCTCCTGCATCTTGGGGATTAGATCTCCTGAGGCTCCTTCCACCAGACAAATCTGCCAAAACATCATGGGAGTTTGAATAACATAAATATGATTGACTCTGTCTACTGTGTACCTGTTTGGAATTCAGTCAACACACCAGAGCAATGTTTAAGCATTCATAAAGATCACAATGTGTGTTCTATTGAATTCAGCCCGTCTGTCCATAGCACCCTCACCTTGTCCTGGAGCCCAGAATACTCAATGATCTGACGAGCCACAGCGGCATAGTCTGGGTTGAACTCCAGGGTAATGAGCTTGGTGCCAGGGGGCAGCAGGCGGGCAATACGAACAGTGGAATAACCACAGTACGTACCCAGCTCCAGGGCAGTGGATGGACTGACCTCGCACACAACAGAGTCCAAGATGGCCCCTAAATACACAGACAGGACAATAATGTGACTAACATAACTACACAGTTCTTTGTGTAGTTTCCTAGGTAACTTACGGCATATTACCACATACCAGTATATATTCAAAAGTAACCGGTTATTTGACTGCCTGTGCTTGTGGCATGTGCTTCTGGCACATGTGTGTGTGTCAAGTACCCCTCTATGCATGTGCAGTCATGCAGATGTCTTATTGACCCAGAGAAACAGTACATTCATGACTGAGCTGTGATAAGTCTTAAGGCTATTCTCTCACAAAACAAGATAGACTTGTAGAGGGAGGGAAGAATCCACAGGTCAACATTCAAGAGAGTGTGTAAGAACACACTGAGAGAGGAGGCAACCAGGAAATGCACGTGAAAGCAGAACACAAGGTGTACAATACCTTTCTCATCTCCCACATTCATGGCCCATTCAGAATGCCTGCAGAAGTAATCGATAGTAGAGATGACACTCTGAGGGTCTCCTTTGATTGCCTTCTTCTGAACTGCTCTCAGAAGACGCTGGGCATCAGAGGGAGAATGAGGGTTTGTGTGAGAAGAAACAAAGAACCAGACCAGAAGAAACTTCTGATATTAATACAGGGGAAAGATGTTTTTTTATAGAAGCTATGATATCTTCATCTTCTATCACTTTTCTGCATTAAACAACGAGTGAATGTAACTGAGTAAACATGAGTTCCAAAGGGTGAAAGGTCTGAGAGGTCACCTGGGGTCGGGTGGATCGGGTGAGGATATTGAGTGCCCTCTCTACAATGGTGTCGTGCCAGAGCAGGGCCCACCATGCATTGTACTGCACAGCTGCAGGGATCAGCCAGGAGTACAGGGCATACAGAACAGCTGCTCCGCCACAGCAGAAAGCCAGGAAAGACAGCAACATGCTGGGGAGGAAAAGACCAGACACACTGTTATAGGAGAGCACACTAGGGTACTGTTTCCCTATGTTTGTCCTCAGCAGGCCTCTGTAGCGACAACACAATAATAATATGTTGATTCAACCTACAATTGTAAGGCAACTAGCTGCAATAGGATTGTGAGTTTGCTCAACATTTGAGAATATAGCTGAACCAACACACATTCTCAAGTTGAAATGTTCACTCAACTTTTAATTTTAAGTTGAGTGAACATACAATTCAACTTGAGAATTTGTTCAACCTTATTTGGATATTTCCCAGTGTAAAATTCAACTCTTTACATTACATACACTACCGGTCAAAAGTTTTAGAATACCTATTCACTCAAGGGTTTTTCTTTATTTTGACTACTTTCTACATTGTAGAATAATAGTGAAGACATCAAAACTATGAAATAACACATGGAATCATGTAGTAACCAAAAAAGTGTTAAACAAATCAAAATATATTTTATAGTTGAGATTCTTCAAACAGCTACCCTTTGCCTTGATGACAGCTTTGCACACTCTTGGCATTCTCTCAACTAGCTTCATGAGGTAGTCACCTGGAATAAATTAAAATTAACAGGTGTGCCTTCATAAATGATCATTTGTGGAATTTCTTTCCTTCCTAATGCGTTTGAGCCAATCAGTTGTGTTGTGACAAGGTAGTGGGGTAAACAGATGATAGCACTATTTGGTAAAAGACCAAGTCCACATTATGGCAAGAACAGCCCAAATAAGCAAAGAGAAACGACAGTCCATGATTACTTTAAGACATGAAGGTCCGTCAATGTGGAAAATGTCAAGAACTTTTAAAGTTTCTTCAGGTGCAGTCGCAAAAACCCTCAAGCGCTATGATGAAACTGGCTCTCATGAGGTTCGCCACAGGAAAGGAAGACGTTACCTCTGCTGCAGAGTATAAGTTCATTAGTTACCAGCCTCAGAAATTACAGCCCAAGTAAATGCTTCACAGAGTTTAAGTAACAGACACATCTCAACATCAACTGTTCAGAGAAGACTGTGAATCAGGCCTCCATGGTTGAATTGCTGCAAAGAAACCACTACTAAAGGACACCAATAAGAAGAGACTTGCTTGGGCCAAGAAACACGAGCAATGGACATTAGACTGGTGGAAATCTGTCCTTTGGTCTTGAGTCCAAATTTGAGATTCATGGTTCCAACCACCGTGTCTTTGTGAGACGCGGTGTGGGTGAATGGATGATCTCTGCATGTGTATTTCCCACTGTAAAGCATGGAGGAGGAGGTGTTATGGTGTGGGTGAATGGATGATCTCTGCATGTGTATGTCCCACTGTAAAGCATGGAGGAGGAGGTGTTATGGTGTGGGTGAATGGATGATCTCTGCATGTGTATGTCCCACTGTAAAGCATGGAGGAGGAGGTGTTATGGTGTGGGTGAATGGATGATCTCTGCATGTGTATGTCCCACTGTAAAGCATGGAGTGTGATGGTGCTTTGCTGGTGACACTGTCTGTGATTTATTTAGAATTCAATGCACGGGCATGGCTACCACAGCATTCTGTAGTGATACGCCATCCCATTTGGGTTGCGCTTAGTGGGACTATCATTTGTTTTTCAACAGGACAATGACCCAACACACCCCCAGGCTGTGTAAGAGCTATTTTACCAAGAAGGAAAGTGATGAAGTGCTGCATCAGATGACCTGGCCTCCACAATCCCCTGACCTCAAGCAAATTTAGATGGTTTGGGATGAGTAGGACCACAGAGTGAAGGAAAAGCAGTCAACAAGTGCTCAGCATATGTGGGAACTCCTTCAAGAATGTCGGAAAAGTATTCCAGCTGGTTGAGAAGCTGGTTGAGAGAATGACAAGTGTGTGCAAACCTGTCATCAAGGCAAAGGGTGGCTATTTGAAGAATCTCAAATATAAAATATATTTAGATTTGTTCAACCCTTTTTTGGTTACTTCATGATTCCATATATGTTATTTCAGAGTTTTGATGTCTTCACTATTATTCTACAATGTAGAAAATAGTCCAAATAAAGGAAAACCCTTGTATGAGTAGGTGTTCTAAAACTTTTGACAGGTAGTGTATATCATAAGGCCTTTCTTTGAAGGCCTAGTTACACCCTAACACAGTGGTCTGAAACTCCAGGTTTACAGGCCACATCAAGCCTGTTAGTCACATTATGCTGGCTTGCAAAGTGATGTGTAACTCCTATTGGAATCCAACGGTGAAGATATACAACAATTGAACATTTTTATCACCCGTAACCCGCATTGAGAATGACTGCCAGGGTAGGGATGATTGATTATGATTATTGAGATGACCTAAATCATATAAACTGGAACAGCCATCTCAGTAACACATGGAAAAAGTCAAACTACTAACGGATTGGATTAGTTTAGAAAAATGTATGTTATTTATGTTCCATAAGATGAATCAACCAATGCAAAAACACAGGTATTGAAACAAACAATTATGAAAATCAACCTGCAATAGAGCATGCTCTGGGAAATATGATCATGTTGGGTGTGGTTTTGAGCAAACATACATTTTCAATTTTACTCAACAAGCAGAGTTTGTTGATTTAACGTACAATTGTAAGGCAACCAGCTTCAATAGATTGTGAGTTTGCTCAGCATTTGGCCATATAGCTGAACCACATACCGTGTTGCCTAACCTTCCAAAGGCAAACATGAATTTGTAATTTTACGCAACAAGCTTTTTCAAATTCAGCTCACTTCGAGCATAGTTTGTTGAGTAAACAACACATTAGCTCAAATTCTTGTCCATTTGAAGTACACTCAACTCACAGAATAACGCTGATTATGTCACATTCTGACCTTAGTTCTTTTATTATGTGTTTGTTTTAGTATGGTCAGGGCGTGACTTGGGTGGGTTGTCTATGTTAGTTTTTCTATGATTTGCTATTTCTATGTTTGGCCTGGTATGGTTCTCAATCAGAGGCAGCTGTCTATCGTTGTCCCTGATTGAGAACCATATTTAGGTAGACATTTTTCTATTGTGTTTAGTGGGCACCAGCCAGAACTGTTCGGTTGTTTCTCTTTATTATTTTTGTTATTTCTGTGTTCATTTGAATAAATATGAACATATACCACGCTGCACCTTGGTCCTCCTCTTCTCCTTCATACGATGACCGTTACAGATTAAGCAATTGGTTAAGTTGGATTTTTTATTTTTTATTTTTACAGTGTAACTGATCAACCTCAAAATGGGTGGAAGACAAAAAAAAAGGGTAAAGTCATTACTTTTTGAAAAGGGCACTGGCCTTTGTAGCAGAGTGAATCTAACTTCATGGTGGTCGAACATGTATAGTTAAGATGAACAGCATGCTAGTAAAGATTACTACAGTACTGTGCATGAAGATAATAGACAGCCTCATGAATTATGAATATCATAAATAAAACCCTATTGGCATTGAATGGTGCTTCACTGGTATTTGGTTAATATTTTTCAACTCCTCCTATGAATCCCAACAGTACACGACACATATAAAATCATAAATAATTTCTAATAACCCTCTGTAGACTCAATTAAATTGGGGTGGCAGGTAGCCTAGTGATTAGAGTGTTGGGCCAGTAACCGAAAGGTTGCTAGATCGAATCCTCAAGCTGACAAGGTAAAAATCTGTCGTTCTGCCCCTGAACAGGCAGTTAACCCACTGTTCATAGGCCGTCATTGTAAATAAAAATGTGTTCTTAACTGATTTGCCTAGTTAAATAAAGGTTAAATATGAAATAGAACTAAAATATCAATTTCAAATGAAACTGCAGTAGGAAGAGCTGCTGGAAAGTAAGAAAAATGTGGAATGTACCACAGTCAGCACTTTCCTTGCATGTGAAGGAAATGGTGCAATTGTTTTGCTTGGTTCTAGATGTGCTGTTTCTGCACGTATTATGTGAAAACTGGCTTCAAGCCCAGGGTTAAGATCCGTGTAACAGTAAAGTAAATAGGGTCATTCTTGAACTGCGGTGGTAAATGCTTGACTTTGACACCATGTAGAAATACTTTAAAATGACAAAAACATTACAAATAATACATTCTCCGCTTAATTTAACTGTTATTTAAAACATGTACGTCCTTTTTACTGCAACACATCTATTTGTATACACTGTAAAAACTACTGGGGGCTAGCAGGTTGGCTTGTCCCACTGGTAATGTGAAGAGATGTGGTGACATATTTTGGGGATTTATAAGAGAGGCAGCCTTATATATATATATATATATATATATATATATATATACTATTTTGAAGGCTAGACAGTGAGGAAACATATTTAATATATTGTATATATCAATAAAAACAAAGGCTATTAAAATACTTTTTTTACTAGTATGGTGTGTCCCTCGGTTTTATGTCATTAGTGTTACCACCTTAAAAATCACTGAATACAAAGATATGTAAGGACCTTGAGCATTCTCTCCGGTGGCAAACTATTATCTGAGGAGGAGGGGTCTACAAAGAAAAGGATTAGCTAATCACACCCTTTTAGTATGTCATAAATGTGAGGATTCCATTGGTCATTTGGTGAGTCTAGTGTCTCTTGGTGTTAGTCAATTTAAATGAAGGGAAATTACATTGTGATCAAAATGATTAATCATATCACTTCAGTAAATTATTTTTAAAGGATTGATGACCTTAGACTTGAGCATTTGTGGCATCCGTTTCAGAAAATCCTAATTTTCCTAAAATGTGTCAAATTGTGTAAGGAAATATCAGGGTTTGGCCAATATAGAACAACAACGCAACATGTTGACAAATTAGTCCCATTTACAACCCTCCCTAATTAGTAGGCAGCAATACACTTTGGACCGGAGTTTCCTTTCCGTTGTTGTTGAGGACTTAAGAGCCCACGACTTCAAAAGAACAATAGAGGTGCCTGAGAAATGTTCACACGGTGAATTAAAGACGCTATCATCCACTGGCCAAAAAACGGGTTGAATCAATGTTGTTTTCATGTAATTTCAACAACAAAGAAATCTATCAACATAAGGACATTTCGGGGGGTTTTTCCACCCAACTTTGAACCTAAATCCAATGACATGGGGACATTTGTTGTTGGTTTCACCTTGAATTCACGTTAGTTCACAACTCAAACAAATATGAATTGAAAATAGACGTTGAACTGAGCAGGTAGATGAGATAGCAGCAATAGCATAAGCAGTAGCAGACAGGCAGTGAATCTGTCAGCTGAGACAATATTAGTTTACACACGGATAATAAAGCATGTGATGATTTTATCCTAATCTCTTTGGGGGAGGTTGAAGGCATGTTCAAACTTCATTACATGGCCAAGTAAAGATATTTAGCTCTGCAAATTACCAAGAAAAAAAATATATTTCATGCAATATAAAATATATCTATATTTAATATATACATATGAATTGAAGTAATTCTACACTAACATATTATACATGTTCTCAGATGTCAGTAAGCCCTCTTATTTCAGGTCATGGCAAAGCACCACAAACAATACTGGTATTGTGGTGGGGGGAGTTTCAAGTTAACATTTTTCACATTTTCAAAACAGCAACACACACACACACAGAAAGCAATCTCACCATGGCTTTTCATGGAATTTAACACAACAATGAAAGGACAGACAAACTGTTGAACATAATTCTGAAACATAATTTCCAATAGAGCCATATCTTACTTCCTGCTGATGTCTCCACGCTAAGAGCTGCTTCTCCACAACCTCTTATCCTTTGTTGCCTATTTCCCCTTTAAGTCCCCCACCGCACTACGGGGCACGCTCCTCTCTCACTCTCTCTTTCTCTTTTTCTCTCGCTCTGTACTCTCTCACTCTCTCTCTTTCTCTCTTTCTCTCGCTCTGTACTCTCTCGCTATTACTCTCCCAGGCAGATTTGACGTGAGCTGAAAGGAATGTGCAGCTTTAGGTCAAACTGCAGAGCTTGGCTCAGTTGCACACACACACAGTGACATAGCATAAGCCCCAAAACACACCCACACAAAGAGAGAAAGGCTAATCAACAGCCAACTGGGCAGAGTTTTAAATCCCTCTTTAGCCAATCATGCAATAATCCTATCTCTCTCTTTCTTCCTCTTGCCATGCTCCTCTCTCTGTCATCCTATTCTATCTCTCTCTTTCTTCCTCTTGCCATGCTCCTCTCTGTCATCCTATTCTATCTCTCTCTTTCTTCCTCTTGCCATGCTCCTGTCTCTCTTTTCCTATCCTATCTCTCGCTTTCTGCCCCTCCCCCTCTCCACCCTCCCCTTCTACAGTAATTCACATATTCTGTAAAATATACCAAGAGAGAGCAGCAGGAGAACTACACCCTGTACGGACTGCATTTTGTCATACTCAGGATATGCCAGAATGGAAAGAGCTTGAATAACACTTCATTATTACAACAAAATTAGAAGAAAAGAAAAACAGTCTCGAAACATAAAATATGAAAACATGGTTAAAATAGAATCAATGTCAGTTCCATGTAAGTGTCCCTGGATTCTGTTTTGCAGACCACCGTACCCTGCCTGACCTTATGGGCCTCTACCAGGAGGGCCAGAGGGTGGAGAGGCACAGTCTCATTCTCTCTCTGTACCTGCCATCAGCAATCTCCATCACACTTGAACACAGATGCTCCCTCCCAGCTAGCACATCCCCACACACTGGAAAAACACACTCTGTTATTTTGTGAGATTGCCTCTAAAACATGATAGCACAACACATCCTACACTTGATAGTAATCTCTATTGAACTAATATGCTGCATTGTAGTGCATTTTCACCTGTAATAAATAATAATACTGTCATTATCAGCAGCATAGAGAGATAAATCCAGGTTTTTCATAAAGCTGCCACATTACTCATATCGGTAGGAAGAGAGGCAGCCTTATTGCTTGTGTGATATTGACACACACACGCACACACACACACACTATTGATATTTTATTCTGAGCCTAGTCCAGGCTAAACAGTGACCTCTTGTGGCCAGTAGATGTATTATCCTATGATACTGCACTCCAGGTTGACATTTGCATGTTTACTTAGCTACTCGTCCCAGTGTTTTTCCTTATTCCATTATTCTGATTAATAAACCATCTATAGCACTGTATTTTGCTGTTGTTCAGTCCACTGAATATATCAGTTGGAGTTCTCAGCAACAACAAAAAATAAACATAAACTATAAAGCTATGTGCTCTATATAACTACAGCCCATTGCAGAGTACAGGACTTGCCAGTATCATAAGTAATACTGGGCTGCTGAGCTCAACAGTCATGGTTGGTATGTTAGCCCTAGTCTTCCGGGGTCAAGGGTTTTCCACGTTTACGGTTTTCAGTCAAGTCTCTGTGGCATGTTTAGAGAGAAGTGCTGCAGGGATGTCTCTGCCTGGACAAGAACACAGGAGTGACTGACTGGACGTCACCATGGTTATTAAGCTAACTTTTAGGTCTGTTTTCAAATCATAGGTTATTTCAGATTGAATGAGTACAGTCAGGGAGTTTATTTTCTGTATTAACTTGTTTGAAACTGGCCCAGAGAATTTTTGGTCTGTGCTATCCGGGATCCTTGGGACCTACCTACCCCATTGAAGTTGAAATTCTAAGGCCATGAGCAAACAAGAAAATGCTAATCTAGTGACCGGGGACTTAAATGCAAGAAAACTGAAATCCGTTTTACCTCATTTCTACCAGCATGTCACATGTGCAACTGGAGGGAAAAAACTCTAGATCACCTTTACTCCACACACAGTGATGCAGACAAACCTCTCCCTTGCCCTCCAATTGGCAAATTTGACCATCACTCTATCCTTCTAATTCCTGTTTAAAAGCAAAAACTAAAAGAGGAAGTACCAGTGACGCGCTCAATACGGAAGTGGTCCAATGAAGCGGATGCTAAGCTACAGGAATATTTCGCTAGCACAGACTGGAATATGGTCTGGGATTCATCTGACAGCATTGAGAAATATACCACATCAATCTCCGGCTTCATTGATAAGTGTATTGATGACTTCGTCCCCACAGTGATCGTACATACATATTCCAACCAAGAGCCATGGATTACAGGCAACATCCGCACTGAGCTAAAGGTTAGAGCTGCCGCTATCAAGGAGTGGGAAACTAATCCGGATGCTTATAAAAAATGCTGCAACGCCCTCCGATGAACCATCAAACAGGAAACGTGTCAATACAGGACTAAGATCGAATCCTACTACACTGGCTCTGAAGATCGTTGGATGTGGCAGGGCTTGCAAACTATAACGGATTACAAAGGGAAACCCAGCCATGAGCTGCCCAGTGACGCGAGCCTACCAGACCAGCTAAATGGTCGCTTCAAGGCAAGCAACACTGAACCATGCATATGTGCACCAGCTGTTCCGGACGAGCGAGCTAAATTCTCGCTTCGAGGCAAGCAACACTGAACCATGCATATGTGCACCAGCTGTTCCCGGACAACTGTGTGATCATGCCATCCAGAGCCGATGCGAGTAAGACCTTTAAACAGGTTAACATTCACAAGGCTGCAGGGCCAGATGCATACTCAGTGCATGAGCAGACCAGCTGGTAAGTTTCTTCACTGATATTTTCAACGTCTCCCTGACCCAGTCTTTAATACCTACATGTTTAAAGCAGACCACCATAGTCTGTGTGCCCAAGAACGCCAAGGGAACCTGTCGCCCTGTAACTATCGCCCTGTAGCACTCACAACTGTAGCCATGAAAGGCTTACATCAACACCCTCATCCCAGACAACATGGACCCACTCCAATTCGCATACCGCCCCAACAGATCCACATGTAACAGTATAGCTTCCGTCCCTCTCCTCGCCCCAACCTGGGCTCGAACCAGGGACCCTCTGCACACATCAAGTCACCCATGAGTATCGTTACCTATCGCTCCACAAAAGCCACAGCCCTTGCAGAGCAAGGGGAACCACTACTTCAAGGTCTCAAAGCGAGTGACGTCACCGATTGAAACGCTATTAGTGCGCACCACTGCTAACTAGCTAGCCATTTCACAACGGTTACACACAGATGAAGCAATCTCTATTGCACTTCACACTGCAATTTCCCACCTGGACAAAAGGAACACCTACGTGAGAATGCTTGACTACAGCTCAGCGTTCAACACACTAGTGCCCTCCAAGTTTATCACTAAGGTAAGGACCCTGGGATTAAACACCTCCCTCTGCAACTGGATCCTGGACTTCCTGATGGTCCGCCCCATGTGCTGATGGTAGGAAACAACACATCCGCCACACAAGACTCCAACCCCATCATTAAGTTTGCCAACAACGCAACGATGGCAGGCCTGATCACCGAGGTCAGATACCTGGCAGTGTGGTGCCAGGACAACCTCTCCCTCAACGTGAGCAAGACCAAGGGGCTAATCGTGTACTTCAGGAAATGGAGGGCCAATCACACCCCCAATTCAGATCGACAGGGCTGTAGTGGAGCGGGTCGAGAACTTCAAGTTCCTTGGTGTCCACATCACTAAGAACCTATCATGGTCCAAAAACACCAATAAAGTTGTGAAGAGAGAATGACAACAGTTATTCCCTCTCTGGAGGCAGAAAAGATTTAGCAATGGACCTCAGATCCTCAAAAAGTTCTAAACCTGCACCATCGAGAGCATCCTGACTAGTTGCATCACCGCTTGGTATGGCAACTGCTCGGCATCCAACCGCAAGGTGCTATAGAGGGTAGACCTCTATACCAGGCGGTGTTAGAGGAAGGCCCTAAAAATTGTCAAAGACTCCAGCCACCGAAGTAATAGACTGTTCTCTCTGCTATTGCACGGCAAGCGGTACCGAAGCCCCAAGTCTAGGTCCAAAAGGCTCCTTAACAGCTTCTACTCCCAAGCCATAAGACTGCTGAACAGTTAATCAAATGGCTGCCCGGACTATTTGCATTGAACCCTTATTTTATTATAATACTTTTTTGAACTGACTCTCTTGCACAGGCTCAATGTATACTCAATGGACTCTAACCACACACATACCACACTGACACTCCAACACACACACCCTGCTGCTACTCTCTGTTTATTATCTATGCCAAGTCACTTTACCAATACCGACATGCACATATTACCTCAATTACCTTGTACTCTTGCACATTGACTCTGGAACCAGTACCCCTTGTATACAGTCTCCTTATTGTTTAATTTTTCTTTTTAATTTTTAAATTTAAACAGGAAAGTCACAAATTCTTATTTAAAATGACAGCCTATCCTGGCCAAACACGGACGATGCTGGGCCAATTGTGTGCCGCCCTATGGGACTCCCAATCACAGCCAGTTAGGATACAGCCTGGATTCGAACCAGGGACTGTAGTGATGCCTCTTGCACTGAGATGCAGTGCCTTAGACCGCTGCACTACTCGGGCACTCATTGTTTTACCGCTGCTGCGCCTTCTTCACAATGCTGTCTGTGTGGGTGGACCAATTCAGTTTGATGTGTACGCCAAGGAACTTAAAACTTACTACCCTCTCCACTACTGTCCCGTCGATGTGGATAGGGGGGTGCTCCCTCTGCTGTTTCCTGAAGTCCACAATCATCTCCTTTGTTTTGTTGACGTTGAGTGTGAGGTTATTTTCCTGACATCACACTCCGAGGGCCCTCACCTCCTCACTGTAGGCCTTCTCGTCGTTGTTGGTAATCAAGCCTACCACTGTAGTGTCGTCCGCAAACTTGATGATTGAGTTGGAGGCGTGCGTGGCCACGCAGTCGTGGGTGAACAGGGAGTACAAGGAGAGGGCTCAGAACGCACCCTTGTGGGGCCCCAGTGTTGAGGATCAGCGGGGTGGAGATGTTGTTACCTACCCTCACCACCTGGGGGAGGCCCGTCAGTACCCAGTTGCACAAGGCGGGGTCGAGACCCAGGGTCTCGAGCTTGATGACGAGTTTGGAGGGTACTATGGTGTTAAATGCTGAGCTGTGGTCAATGAACAGCATTCTCACATAGGTATTCCTCTTGTCCAGATGGGTTAGGGCAGTGTTCAATGTGGTTGCGATTGCGTCGTCTGTGGACCTATTGGGCCGGTAAGCAAATTGGAGTGGGTCTAGGGTGTCAGGTAGGGTGGAGGTGATATGGTCCTTGACTAGTCTCTCAAAGCACTTCATGATGACAGAAGTCGTTTAGCTCAGTTACTTTAGCTTTCTTGGGAACAGGAACAATGGTGGCCCTCTTGAAGCATGTGGGAACAGCAGACTGGGATAAGGATTGATTGAATATGTCCGTAAACACACCAGGAAAGGGTTAAGGTTTGTGTTTAGGGCAGGCATGCCAAGGATCCCGGATAGCACTGACCGGGAATTTTTGCAATCAATCACCCAAGTTCTTCCATATTGAGATCGTTATAATGAATTGATCAGTTATCTCCAGTGTTTGTTTATTTACAACATTGAAATTGTGCATGCTACAATCCAATGCAGTTGTATCTGCTATACCTACCATTTAAAAGGTCTTCAGAGGTTTAACGCTCATTTGAAACCCTATTTCCTGCGTCTTTTAGCGTTTTTACAGGTCAAAACATAGAAGTTCAGCAGATCTAAACATTTCCCCTATTCACAAAGAACGATTTTTGCTCGTTCTTACCGGGGCCACATTCAGTTGCCAAACGTTGTCGAACGTTGCAGACATAAATTAAATTAATAGAGCCGACATGAGTCCTTGTTTTACAAGCCATAGAAGCATATTTCTTCTATATATCACGTCTATCTGAAATTTCCAAAACGCTGTGTCCCGATGAACGCGCCCCTGCACTCAATATCCCCTGAGTGGGCCAAAGCAATGGTACAGTCCACAGTCTTAGCTTGTTGAATGGAATTTGGGTCATTCCACTGTAAGCTTTTCCTATTCTATTAGGGTAATATGAGGAATTTATATACAATTTGAATAGCTTCCATTGATAGAGACTTAGTTGAAAATACCCAGACATAACGGAAATAATAAAAAACACTGTGGAATGTCACACGACCTGACTTGGGGCTGGTAAGCGAATGCGTAATTAACGGATCTCCACCTCTCCAATCAGCCGGAGTGAGTGACTCCAGAATCTATTCGCAGCTGCTCTTACTACCCTCCGCATTTGGAACTGAACAGCTGCTAAAACGTTTGAACAATTTTTCAGAATGCGAACAGGGCATGCTGTCAGACAGGGGCGAACCGGTGCTGTATCTCAACCAGCAGAATAATGGCTGAGGACTATTGGGAGAGCACACTGGTTTTGGGATATTTTTGCTAAGATTACAAGGGCATACGGGATCTCGCGTCCTCGGGTAAGCGACAAAGCAGTCTGTCCTTGTTGCGCAAAACGGTATTTACACCGGGTTGGTTAGCTAGAATACGATTTAAAAAAATGTTTTTGTCAATAGCTACGTTCCGCCGAAAATACTTGATAGCTTGTTGCAGCAACCACTGTTGATGTCAAAAGATCGGTTTACTGTACCTCCCACTTTTAAAGCTCTTCAATCACACGCATTACAATAATTCAACATTGTCTTTGTTGAAGAATAAAACATGTCCGTGACCACCGCTTTCTAATCATTCTTAGACTTTGAATCGCTTTCATTCCAATGCAGTCATGCGTAAATGAAACATGTTGCGAGCTAGCTGTAGTTTAGCTAGGAAGGGCCGAGCTGTGCGCAGCCACAGACGCTAGCTTGTTGGCTATAGCTAACTAACTAGATCATTTATTAACTTGTTAACGGCGATTACTTTTCTGTCGTGTACCATTGGTTTCTATTGCACACATTAGCTGAATGATTCTTGCATTATAGCTACGAAACCTCATAAAGCTAAACAGCTTAACCAGCTAAAGCTAGGTCACAAATCCTTATTTAGGATATCCCTTCAAAATGAATCGTGCGTACATAATGTGATGGACGTAACGCTACCGGGTATGTTCCTATCCTGGTCAGCTAGCTATAGTCAGTTTGTTTAGTTTTTGTCAGATGGGAACCCAGCAAACTTAAGGGTCTTTTGGGATGCCATTGGGGAGACCCTCTACACTGTGTGAATAGCTAATTTGCCTGCTTGCATGCAATTTCTTGTGTCTTGCTTGTTTTTGTCATGATTACCCCGGTTACATATGAGCTAAGGATGCACGACTAGCTGCTATGTTGTTGATTAACTGCAGTCACAAACCTCCAGGGTGCTAGTCACCTGCTGTTGACAACCTGGGCTTTGCCTTCAAAACGTCATTTTGATGTTGAGCTGTCCCATCAGTACCAGGCGGGCAGGCAGCCCTGTCGGATTCGCATAGGCTGACAGGCAGCACTGTCTGATTCTCATGGTCACACTGCTCCATGTCAACAAGGTTCATGATGCACCAGTTTTAAAAGTATGTTAACACAGACACATAGGGACAACTAGACCTATCTGAGAGGATGCCAGTGCACCCGGCCAGTTTCTGTGCTCGTGCTGTTTTTTATTTTTTATTTCTACAATTGTAAAGCGACTTTGGGTCCTTGAAAAGCGCTAGATCCCATTTTATTATTATCATCATTATTATTAAGGCCAGACTTGCCTAAAAATGATTTCTAAGAATTATTCAGACAGGTACTTTGTTTTATTTTATATTTAGCCTAACTGCACAGGACAAGTTAAGTTTAATGTTTCAAACACAAAGTAAATAGTCTCTTTAAAATCAAATACCTTTTTGGAGTGTCTTCATCTAAGATTTCACTTCTAGATTTCCCTGCAATGGATGCCAGAGGAGGAGAACCTTACTCCACTCTCACCATCCAAAGTATTCCAACTACTTCAAATGTTTTCTCTGTGAATCCTTTGTGAAAAATATGACTTAGTTTAGCTAATGGTCAGTCAGTGACATACCCAATAGCCTTTCCAACAACAGTAGAACCACTTTAGATTGTTGAGATAATGATGACATTCTCAACATACCTCAGAGTCTTAGTATAAACAAAGAAATTCTTACACCAGGGCTATCTAAGCCCCATAAGATTACCCTGTCCGCCCTCCTGCTCACCCCATGCCTCCAAAGTCTACAGCACTAACACAACTGTCACCAGATAGCCTAGAAGTGCCCATTTTCTTCGGATGGACAGCGTTCAGAGTGCATACAGAAGAAGTCCCTTTTTAGGCCAATATGCAATTTAATGGGTCACTAAGCGTCTAGCCTTCAAAAGAGAAGCTTTGGAGCTGAAACTGTTGGGCATCGTCGTGCCAAATTGAGTCATTAGTCACAAGGCAAAAACATGGGCTTCTGGAGGTTTGGCACAACTTTAGTAGTCGGCCCAGTCCTGAATATCTCCCAGATGCTCAAGAGACTAACTGCTATTTTTTCCATTGGTATTTAGTATTTGCTTTTTCAGTACTATTTGAAAGATAAGTTGAGATGTAGTTTTCAAGGTCATTGAACATGTCTGTTTTCTAGTGGTTTGCTTTATATTGCAATGCAGAGTGAAATCAATACATGTGCTGTGATGCTAGGGGAGAACGACTGCCCCTTATTATTGAAGCCATGGAAGTTTAAGTCCGACCGCGGTTCTGCAGGCATTGTTAGCAGAAAACAAGATTCTCCATTATACTGAATGAAAAAATGTCAGTCTTTGTGGTCAGTCTTTGTTTAAATATACAGTACCAGTCAAAAGTTTGGACACCTTCTCATTCAAGGGTCTTTATTTTTTTTGACTATTTTCTACATTGTAGAATAATAGTGAACACATCACATCTATGAAAGAACACATATGGAATCATGTAGTAACCAAATAAGTGTTAAACAAATCAACATTTATTTTATATTTGAGATTCTTCAAAGTAGCCACCCTTTGCCTTGCTGACAGCTTTGCACACTCTTGGCATTCTCTCAACCAGCTTCATGAGGTAGTCACCTGGAATGCATTTCAATTCACAGGTGTACCTTGTTAAATGTTAATTTGTGGAACTTCTTTCTTAATGCGTTTGAGCCAATCAGTTGTGTTGTGACAAGGTAGGGCTGTCTTCTGTATACCACCTCTATCTGGTAAAAGACAAGTCCATATTATGGCAAGAACAGCTCAAATAAGCAAAGAGAAACAACCGTCCATCAGAACTTTGAAAGTTTCTTCAAGTGCAGTCGCAAAAACGATTAAGCGCTATGATGAAACTGGCTCTCATGAGGACCGCCACAGGAAAGGAAGACCCAGAATTATCTGCTTCAGAGGATAAGTTAGAGTTAACTGCACCTCAGATTGCAGCCCAAATAAATACTAACAGACACACCTCAATATCAACTGTTCATTGAGACTATGGGAATCAGGTCTTCCTTTCCTGTGACAGTCGAATTGCTTCAAAGAAACCATTACTAAAGGACACCAATAAGAGGAGACTTGCTTGGGCCAAGAAAGACAAGCAATGGACATTAGACCAGTGGAAATCTGTCCTTTCATCTGATGATTCCAAATTTTATATTTTTGGTTCCAACCGCCGTGTCTTTGTGAGGTGCAGAGTAGGTTAACGGATGATCTCCGCATACGTGGTTCCCACCGTGAAGGAGGAGGTGTGGGGGTGCTTGCTGGTGATACTGTCTGTGATTTATTTACAATTCAAGGCACACTTAACCAGCATGGCCACAGCATTCTGCAGCGATACCATCCCTTCTGGTTTGTGCTTAGTGGGACTATCATTTGATTTTCAACAGGACAATGACCCAAAACACACCACCAGGCTGGGTAAGGGTTATTTGACTAAGAAGAAGAGTGATGGTGCTGCATCCACAATCACCCAACCTCCACAATCACCTGGCCTCCACAATCACCTGGCCTCCACAATCACCCAACCTCCACAATCACCGGGCCTCCACAATCACCCAACCTCAACCAAATTGGGATGAGTGGGATCGCAGAGTAAAGGAAAAGCTGCAAACAAGTGCTCAGTATATGTGGGAAATCCTTCAAAGCTGTTGGAAAAGCATTCCAGGTGAAGCTGGTGGAGAGAATGCCAAGAGTGCATCAAGGCAAAGGGTGGCTACTTTGAAGAATTTCAAATGCAAAATATTTTTATTTGTCTAACACTTTTTTTTTGGTTACGACGTGTTATTTCATAGTTTGGATGTTTTCACTATTTACAATGTAGAAAATAGTACAAATTACGAAAAACCCTTGAATGAGTAGGTGCCCAAACTTTTAAAAACATTTTTTTTAAATGTCAAATTTTACTCCTTTTTCTCCCCAATTTCATGGTATCCAATTGTTTTTAGTAGCTACTATCTTGTCTCATCGCTACAACTCCCGTACGGGCTCGGGAGAGACGAAGGTTGAAAGTCATGCGTCCTCCGATACACAACCCAACCAAGCCGCACTGCTTCTTAACAGAGCGCGCATCCAACCCGGAAGCCAGCCGCACCAATGTGTCGGAGGAAACACAGTGCCCCTGGAAACCTTGGTTAGCGCATACTGCGCCCGGCCCGCCACAGGAGTCACTGGTACACGATGAGTCAAGGATATCCCTACCGGCCAAGCCCTCCCTAACCCAGACGACGCTGTCCCGGTCGCGACAGAGCCTGGGTGCGAACCCAGAGTCTCTGGTGGCACAGCTGGCGCTACAGTACAGCGCCCTTAACCACTGCGCCACCCGGGAGGCCCAGGTGCCCAAACTTTTGACTGGTACTGTATATTTATTTTTAAGACCATCATGGTACCAGTAATTGCTTCTGAAACACCAGATGTATGTCCTTCTTCTGTCACACACAGAAGAAGTTACAAGGATCATTTAGTTGCTAATGGAAGCCTGCAGTACCCTGGTCAGCCTTCAACTTGAGTTACTCAATGAGAGCATTGGGCCAACCTCAACGTCATTTCCAGGAGTAGCTCCAGGAGTAGCTCAAACTGCGCATGTTATGTCTCAATGAATCGTTATCTCAACCAATTTTATTTAGCTTCAATGCGCTATTGAATCTTCACATAGGAAAGAATGGTGTCACATGATCAATGGCTTTGTCCATTCATATATACAGTCTTTGTGTGATGCCCAGTATAGGCAAAGTCTGAATGATGAGAGCTCCCTTAATAGCAAAATACTATCATTAGTGTCAAATCCAACCACTGAGTTCTCATCAGTTTTTAATCCAAATGAAGCAGCTTCTCTTCTCAAGGCCTAAACATGTATCTTATTTGACCCCTGAGGAGTGAACGACCTGTCATCCTTTGACTGTTGTAGAGGATAATGAATATGATGTGTCAATCTTTGTTAGTAGTTCCCCCTACAGGACAGGTTAACAACTGTTTAACAATGTGTTTGTTTGCTTGTGTCTGTCTGTGCCCTCAGAGAGCTTGAACTGTGGCTACCCCTCCGCCCTCTGCGTCTCGGCCCCCGCCCTCCACGTCTCGCCCCCCACCCTCCGCATCCCGCCCCCCGCTGCCCCCTCTGATGGACCGCATGAGGAAGATCAAGCGGCAGCTGTCCCTCACCCTGAGGGGGGGCAGCAGTGGGGATAAGACCAGTGAGACCATCAGCCCTCAGGACACAGTGCACAGTCACAGTGACTCCGGTACAGTGGCTGATACAAACCAACACACACAATGACTCCAGTAGAGGCTGACCACTACCAAGTTACCTATACAATACAATGACTCCAGTAGAGGCTGACCCCTACCAAGTTACCTATACAATACAATGACTCCAGTATAGGCTGACCCCTACCAAGTTACCTATACAATACAATGACTCCAGTATAGGCTGACCCCTACCAAGTTACCTATACAATGACTCCAGTAGAGGCTGAGCCCTACCAAGTTACCTATACAATGACTCCAGTAGAGGCTGAGCCCTACCAAGTTACCTATACAATACAATGACTCCAGTATAGGCTGACCCCTACCAAGTTACCTATACAATGACTCCAGTAGAGGCTGAGCCCTACCAAGTTACCTATACAATGACTCCAGTAGAGGCTGAGCCCTACCAAGTTACCTATACAATGACTCCAGTAGAGGCCGAGCCCTACCAAGTTACCTATACAATGACTCCAGTAGAGGCTGACCCCTACCAAGATACAGTGGGGCAAAAAAGTATTTAGTCAGCCACCAATTGTGCAAGTTCTCCCACTTAAAAAGATGAGAGGCCTGTAATTTTCGTCATAGGTACACTTCAACTATGACAGACAAAATGAGGAAAAAAATCCAGAAAATCACATTGTAGGATTTTTAATGAATTTATTTGCAAATTATGGTGGAAAATAAGTATTTGGTCACCTACAAACAAGAAAGATTTCTGGCTCTCACAGACCTGTATCTTCTTCTTTAAGAGGCTCCTCTATCCTCCACTCGTTACCTGTATTAATGGCATCTGTTTGAACTTGTTATTAGTATAAAATACACCTGTCCACAACCTCAAACAGTCACACCCCAAACTCCACTATGGCCAAGACCAAAGAGCTGTCAAAGGACACCAGAAACAAAATTGTAGACCTGCACCAGGCTGGGAAGACTGAATCTGCAATAGGTAAGCAGCTTGGTTTGAAGAAATCAACTGTGGGAGCAATTATTAGGAAATGGAAGACATACAAGACCACTGATAATCTCCCTCGATCTGGGGCTCCATGCAAGATCTCACCCGTGGGGTCAAAATGATCACAAGAACGGTGAGCAAAATCCCAGAACCACACGGGAGGACCTAGTGAATGACCTGCAGAGAGCTGGGACCAAAGTAACAAAGCCTACCATCAGCAAGGGCATTGAAGATGAAACGTGGCTGGGTCTTTCAGCATGACAATGCGTGCTTCTACACCTGCATTGCTTGCTGTTTGGGGTTTTAGGCTGGGTTTCTGTACAGCACTTTGAGATATCAGCTGATGTACGAAGGGCTATATAAATACATTTGATTTGATTTGACAATGATCCCAAACACACTGCCCGGGCAATGAAGGAGTGGCTTCGTAAGAAGCATTTCAAGGTCCTGGAGTGGCCTAGCCAGTCTCCAGATTTCAACCCCATAGAGTTGAAAATCCATGTTGCCCAGCAATAGCCCCAAAACACCACTGCTCTAGAGGATATCTGTATGGAGGAATGGGCCAAAATACCAGCAACAGTGTGTGAAAACCTTGTGAAGACTTACAGAAAACGTTTGACCTCAGTCATTGCCAACAAAGGGTATATAACAAAGTATTGAGATAAACTTTTGTTATTGACCAAATACTTATTTTCCACCATAATTTGCAAATAAATTCATTAAAAATCCTACAATGTGATTTTCTGGATTTTTTTCTCTCTCATTTTTTTCTCTCTCAAGTGTACCTATGATGAAAATTACAGGCTTCTCATCTTTTTAAGTGAGAGAACTTGCACAATTGGTGGCTGACTAAATACTTTTTTGCCCCACTGTACCTATACAATACAATGACTCCAGTATAGGCTGACCCCTACCACGTTACCTATACAATACAACTGTAGGATACTTCACCCCTGAATTATTATACTGCAACAACCAATATGGCAGTATCTTTGACCAATTAGGCCTAATTGTCAAAGAACTAATAACAAGTGAAACTGCAGACAGCTTTGTAGTTCAATGTGCAGAATATTTAGTTTAGTTTGGACCATCTTTATGCTCAAGGCGGGAGTTATTTTATCCTTCTTTTCATAATGGTGATATGAAAAACCAAAATGGTGCGATGAAAAGCTCTCAAATTTACTGATTCAACTGTTTTCTAATCAGAGACAATGTGTCATCTCCAAATGTTTACAACTGTACTCATACATATTTCAATTAGGTCTGCTGTAAAAGGTTACATTTTCTTTCTTTCTTATACAAGCATGCCACACATGACTGGGTGACCTGAAACCAATGATGACTCAGTATCATTTGTGGGAGTACTGTACATGCAACAGAGTAGTGTCACTCTTGTGCAAAGCTCTGCAGTGCAAACATTACACCCTTTTATGGCTTCTCTGCTACTTGGGATACATGGTTTAGGGTAGTGGTAGGTCTTACCTTACCATCACTCCACAGTGTGTGTTCCTAAATTCAATCTGGAGTGCTTAGAGTGCGCTCGTAAATTCATCAGTTATTCTGCGCTCTGGCACACTCTGATGAGAGTGCTCTGAAATCGGAGTAGATATAGCCAGAGTGAATTTACCAACGCACCCACAGATTCACACACAAAATAGGCCATAGCTACACTTTTCCAAATCCTATATGGCTCCACCCTGAAGGATCTGGTGATGATGGGGTGGGTGTTTGTGTGATAACGGTGCTTCTGGTTCCTGCTTGCTATTCTTAATTTAATCCGACGCATGTCTCTTCCAGCATGGCTCTCTGTGTTCTAATACTGGCTGTATTGATGCTGTCTCAGGAGGTTTCAATGAAACAACTTCAGTCTATTCTCCTCAACTTGACTCCCTGGTGGAAAAAAAACTGAAGAATTTGTGCAATAAAACCAATCAACATTTTGAATAAAAAAAATCCATTGAAAAACTGTTTAGAATGGAAAATGAATTTGGCTTTGTGAAGTAATGAATAAAGTGCTGTTGCGTAATATAATTGACCATCAACTGTGTCCATAAGAGATTAATAGAGGCAGTAAGCATGGGCCACATCTGGCCTGTACAATGCAATGAAACCAGTTCATGCAGCTCAGAAACTTCTCAGTAACCCTGTTACTAATACTGAAGGTTTTCCTTGTCAATTGACCCCATATTTTTTTGTCTTCCAGTGTGTATTAACCTCTTTTGGAAAGTGAATCGCATGCTCTGAAAGATGGACATTTGTACCTGTTTCCCCTGTTCATTTGGTTAATCCTTTAATTTCAAGTTACCGGCTCTTTTCTTTCCTTACCTGTTTCTTCTCATCTTAACCACCATTACTCTGTTCTTCTCTACCAAATGTTACTGCCTACTTCTGTAACATTTCCACTTTTCTCCCCAATACTACATCTTCATCCATGACTTTAATTTGTTTTTCTGTTTGATTTTCTCTTCTTTCTTTCTACACCCCTTCCCCCTTTTTGTTGTCCTGTCTTCATCCCAATCATGATCTGTTTCCTCTTTCATTTGCTTTGAACCCCTGTCCCCGATCATACCATGCCCTGCCGTGCCCTGTGTCCCCTGTCTACCTCACAACCACCTCCACCTGCATTGTCCTTCGTGACTCCCACCTGTACCCCATTCCTCCCTCTTGTGTGTGTCTCCCCTGTGTCTCTGCCTCCCCACCCTTCTCTCTCCCAGAGACCATGTCAGTGCGGGGCAGTGGCACTGGCAGTTTGCGGGGTTCAGTGCGAGGCAGTGGTGGTGGAGGCTCGTTCAGCATGCACTCCCTGCTCCAGTCGTACGGCTCCGCCCTGCGCCGACCACACAGCCTGGGCCGCAGCCTCAGCTCCTATCTCAACCACACCACACGCCTGGGTACAAAACACTTGGCCCACACAGGGAAGGGGAATGTGTGTGTGTGTCTGCTCTGGGAGTGTGTTTGTGACCTCTGGCTACAAGTGTGTGAGTGTGTATGTTAAGGGTGTGTCGTGTTATGACTGGTCATGTTATAGACTTACAGAGCCTTCAGAAAGTATTCACACCCCTTTGACTTATTCCACATTTACTTGTTTCAGCCTGATTTCAAAATTGACTAAAATATATATATATTTTCTACGCACAATACCCCATAATGACATAGTGAAAACATGTTTTCAAATGTGTTGAAAAGGAAATATCACATTTACATAAGTATTCACACCCCTGAGTCAATACTTTATTGAATCACCATTGGCGTCAATTACAGCTTTCAGTCGTCTTCGGTATGTCTGTATTACATTTACATTTAAGTCATTTAGCAGACGCTCTTATCCAGAGCGACTTATCAGCTTGGCACATCTGGATTCTGGGATTTTCTCTCGTTCTTCCTTGCAGATTTTCTCAAGTTCTGTTAAGTTAGGTGGGGAGCTGCAGTGAACAGCAATCTTCCAAGTCTTTCTCCAGATTTTCAATGAGATTCAGGTCTGGGCTTTGGCTGGGCCACTCAAGGACTTTCACATTCTTGTTTTGAAGCCATTCCAGCGTTGCTTTGGTTGTATGCTTGGGGTCATTGTCCTGTTGGAACGTAAAATCTTCACCCCCTGTCTAAGGTCGTTTATACTCTGAAGCAGGTTCTCATCAAAGATTTGGCTGTATTTGGCTTCTTCTATCCTTACCAGTCTCCTAGTCCCTGCTGCTGAAAAGCATCCCCATAGCATGATGCTGCCACCACCATGCATCACGGTAGGGATGGTGTTAGATAGCACTTTGCATTCAGGTCAGAGTTACATTTTTGTTTCATCAGATCACAGCATCTTTTGCCGTATGATCTGTCTTTCACGTGCCTTTTTGCAAACTCCAGGCGTGCTGTCATGTGCCTTTTCTCAGGAGTGGCTGCCGTCTGGTCACTCTCCCATAAAGCCCAGATTGCTAAAGTGCTGTAGAGACTTGTCCTTCTGGCAGGTTCTCCCGTCTCAGCCAAGGAACTCTGTAGTTCTGTCCGAGTGGTCATTGGGTTCTTGGTCATCTCCCTGACCAAGGCACTTCTTGCCCGATGTCTCAGTTTGGTCAGACAGCCAGCTCTAGGTCTGGGTAGTTACATCTTTTCCCAATTATGGAGACCACTATGCTCTTGGAAACTTTCAACACTCTAGAAATTGTTTTATACCCTTCTCCAGATATTTTTATTTAACTAGACAAGTCAGTTAAGAACAAATTCTTATTTTCAATGACGGCCTAGGAACAGTGGGTTAACTGCCTGTTCAGGGGCAGAACGACAGATTTGTACCTTGTCAGCTCGGGGATTCGAACTTGCAACCAACGCTCTAACCACTAGGCTACCCTGCTACCCCGATATATGCCTCATCACAATACTATCTTGGAGATCTATGGACCATTCCTTGGACTTCATGGTATAGTTTCTGCTCTGACCTGCACTGTCAACTGTGGGACTTTATATAGACAGGTGTGTTACTTTCCAAATCATGTCCAATCAATTGAATTTACCTCAGGTGGACTCCAATCATGTTGAAGAAACATCTCAAGGATGATCAATAGAAACAGGATGCACCTGAGCTCCATTTGGATTGTCATAGCAAAGGGGTGTGGCTACTTACAGAAATATTTAATTGACATACTGTATTTCATTTTTCAATATATTTGCAAACATTTCACTTTGTCATTATGTGGTATTGTGTGTAGATGGGTAAAACATTTTATATTTAATCCATGTTGAAGTCAGGCTGTAACGCAACAAAATGTGCAATAAGTCAAGAGGTATGAATACTTTCTGTAGACACTATATATGCCTGTTTTTTTTGTTTTTTTGTCCTAGTATGGAATTAAGTTAATTACATCATTTGAATACTGTTTGGAGAGTAGATTTAAAAGCTGATAAGCACATCACACCAGTGCTGTATAACAAGTTAACAACAGTGAGCGAAACCTCTAATAGTTGTAGTGGGAGACAACAGCGAGAAAACAAAATGATAAGACATCAGCGAAGAATTGCTTTACCTCTCCAATCTTACTGTGATGGTACCGCATGCTCCCCTCCAGGTGCCTTTGAACCAAAATGTTTCCCAGAAAGCAAACGTAAAATGAAAGTTAACAGACACAGGGCGAGTAAAACATTATTGTCAAAGGTAGTAAGATTATGATCGTTAGATTGCGAAAGGACATTGAGAGCTGGTAACCCTGGCACTCTTCCATGTAAACCAGGAGTTGAGAGTGTTGCTGTGTGTTTGTACAGAGATAGTTCATGAAGATGTGAAGATCGGCTCTGATGGGGAGAGTGACCAGGTCTCGGCCACCTCTTCTGATGAAGTACACAGTCCTGTCAGGGTCCGCCTCAGGAACAACTCTGTACGCAAGATATCCACCGAGGTACACACACTCTCACACACACACAGACTCACGCACTCACACTCTCATAACACTAGTAACACATGAGGTGTTTTATCCTAACTTCTAACCTTTAACTTCTAATCTTCAACCTTTTATCCTTTCTGTTAGGATATAAACAAGCGGTTGTCCTTGCCTGCGGACATCCGTCTCCCAGATGGCTACCTGGAGAAGTTCTGTCTGAACAGTCCTCTTTTTGACAAACCTCTGAGCCGGAGGCTAAGGAGAGTCTCCCTGGTAGGTTACTGCCCCCTCCCTCTCTGTCTCCCTGGTAGGTTACTGCCCCCTCCCTCTCTGTCTCCCTGGTAGGTTACTGCCCCCTCCCTCTCTGTCTCCCTGGTAGGTTCTGCCCCCCTCCCTCTCTGTCTCCCTGGTAGGTTACTGCCCCCTCCCTCTCTGTCTCCCTGGTAGGTTACTGCCCCCCTCCCTCTCTGTCTCCCTGGTAGGTTACTGCCCCCTCCCTCTGTCTCCTGGTAGGTTCTGCCCCCTCCTCCCTCTCTGTCTCCCTGTCTCCCTGGTAGGTTACTGCCCCCTCCCTCTCTGTCTCCCTGGTAGGTTACTGCCCCCCCCCCCTCCCTCTCTGTCCTCCTCTATGTCTCCCTGGTAGGTTACTGCCCCCTCCCTCTCTGTCTCCCTGGTAGGTTACTGCCCCCCCTCTCTTTCCTCCCCCCCCCTCTCTTTCCTCCTCTGTCTCCCTGGTAGGTTACTGCCCCCTCCCTCTCTGTCCTCCTCGTCCTCTATGTCCTCATGCTCACTCTGTCTGGCCCATGCTTTTTTCATGAGCTGTCTTGTCCCTGTGCCCTGTGTGTGTTGAGCTCTTAAGACTCTCCCTCTTGCATTTTAGTTATTGTATTTTGATGTGCACTACAATTTTGTTCTCCCTTGCGGTTATGCCTTGCTATACTGTTCTTCCACCATTTTCTTTCATTGATATTTATTCAAGGTCAGAGCTTACACATACACTGCCAGACATCTCAACAGAAGTGGTTGCACGTGTCCTGATGAGATTGACCTTCTTTGTATCATCTTCCTGGATAAAGCCAGTCTCGTAGTTCATCTTCCTGGATAAAGCCAGTCTCGTAGTTCATCTTCCTGGATAAAGCCAGTCTCGTAGTTCATCTTCCTGGATAAAGCCAGTCTCGTAGTTCATCTTCCTGGATAAAGCCAGTCTCGTAGTTCATCTTCCTGGATAAAGCCAGTCTCGTAGTTTGTAACAATGTTCTGGAGTCTGTCTGTCTGTCATATTTGTGAATAACAAAGCATGTTCTCATTCTGTGATTTTACATGTGGTAAGACTTCTAGAATCCTCTAAAGATACAATGTTTTTTTTCTCTCAGTCCGAGATTGGCTTTGGGAAGCTGGAGACCTATGTGAAGCTGGACAAGCTAGGAGAGGTATGCTGTTACAAACATATACATTGACATTACCCTACCCCTTAGTCATTGTTTATTTGCTCTTAACCTCTGCTGCCAAACATTTGTCCTGGCAGCGTTGAGGTTTGCTTCTGCCACTGTTCACATGTACTGTATGCACTGCTTTTATGATGTGCTCCTACTGTAGTCTGTAAGTATTATCTCTCTCCCAGGGAACCTATGCCACCGTATACAAAGGGCGCAGCAAGCTGACTGACAACCTGGTGGCTCTGAAAGAGATCCGATTGGAGCATGAGGAGGGGGCCCCCTGCACTGCCATCAGAGAAGGTGAGACACCACACCACCACAGGGTGGGCACTGGGCATAGTGCCCAAACACCTTTGTGTCGGGTGGGCCTGAGCCTGGGCCTCCAGCTAAAAATAAAACCCAACCGGTTGGGAAGTGGAAACCAGAGCAAGCCAAGGGAGCACTGGCTATTTACAGGATTGACCTCAGTCAACCACAGTTGCTGCTGCTGACCTCTGATATGGAAAGAGTTGAGACATGCTGTATAAGTATATATTTTTAAATCATGCATTGGTTATCTCTCTCCCCCAGTGTCTCTGCTGAAGGATCTGAAACACGCGAACATAGTGACCCTCCATGACATCATCCACACGCAGAAGTCTCTCACGCTAGTCTTTGAGTACCTGGTGAGTCATCGTCCACACAGAAAGGAGGAGAAGCATAAGAGCATCTGACAGCGTGTCACACACACTGTTCATCTGTCGACTCCTTACATTTTGAATGAAAACAAATCCAAATGAATTTGTTTGTGCCAGTGTCAAAGTTGTGTAAATGATTTGTGATTTGTCACGCAGGATAAAGACCTTAAGCAGTATCTGGAGGATTGTGGCAACTCTATCCACATGCACAATGTGAAGGTGAGGCACTCATCAGCCTACAATACCTTGATACATGATTTCCCTTACATTCTTTAGCATGTATCATAAAACGGAATTCTATCATTCCAGTCCGATGTATACATCTACTTAACAGTAGATGAAATGGCACGGTGCCAATAGTTTTTAAATGTGTAGTTAGTGATTAGTAGGGTCTTTACTGGTGTATTTTGTCTTTGCACATTGTCTCCCTATGGCTCTCTCACCTACAGTATACCTCTCATGTCTCAGTGTGTCCCTGTGTCTCAGTGTGTCCCTGTGTCTGTGTGTCTCAGTGTGTCTCAGTGTGTCCCTGTGTCTCAGTGTGTCCCTGTGTCTCAGTGTGTCCCTGTGTCTCAGTGTGTCCCTGTGTCTCAGTGTGTCCCTGTGTCTCAGTGTGTCCCTGTGTCTCAGTGTGTCCCTGTGTCTCAGTGTGTCCCTGTGTCTCAGTGTGTCCCTGTGTCTCAGTGTGTCCCTGTGTCTCAGTGTGTCCCTGTGTCCCTGTGTCTGTGTGTCTCAGTGTGTCTCAGTGTGTCTCAGTGTGTCTCAGTGTGTCTCAGTGTGTCCCTGTGTCTCAGTGTGTCTCAGTGTGTCTCAGTGTGTCCCTGTGTCTCAGCGTGTCCCTGTGTCTCAGCGTGTCCCTGTGTCTCAGCGTGTCCCTGTGTCTCAGCGTGTCCCTGTGTCTCAGCGTGTCCCTGTGTCTCAGCGTGTCCCTGTGTCTCAGCGTGTCCCTGTGTCTCAGCGTGTCCCTGTGTCTCAGCGTGTCCCTGTGTCTCAGCGTGTCCCTGTGTCTCAGCGTGTCCCTGTGTCTCAGCGTGTCCCTGTGTCTCAGCGTGTCCCTGTGTCTCAGTGTGTCCCTGTGTCTCAGTGTGTCCCTGTGTCTCAGTGTGTCCCTGTGTCTCCGTGTGTCCCTGTGTCTCTGGGTGGTCTGTGGTATTGTCATGTCTTTGCAGACTTCTTATCTCTTGTCTGTTACTGTGCCTCTCCTCCTCAGCTCTTCCTGTTCCAGCTGCTGCGCGGCCTCAACTACTGCCACCGCCGCAAAGTCCTCCACAGAGACCTCAAACCCCAGAACCTGCTCATCAACGACCGCGGAGAGCTCAAACTGGCTGACTTTGGTCAGTACCTCTAACTGTACAGACAGTCTTATCACCACACCTCAGAAGTCTCTGTGGAACCAGAGTGTTATCTGTAGTGTTTCAGTTTAACATTCTCAATAATTGAGAGTAACGACAAAACAATGTGTTCAGAAAAAAAGGACATCCATTTTTTTGTTGGTAGTACGACAGAGTTTTGCCGGTGTAATAAGCCAATATGTCCCAAGAGCCTCTCCCACAAACTGTCATGTAAAAATGTTAAGCTACTTTCAAACGTTTTGTTGAATATTAAATCATGCTTTTGTCTCAGGCCTGGCCCGGGCTAAGTCCATTCCCACCAAGACATACTCCAATGAGGTGGTGACGCTATGGTACCGTCCCCCAGACATCCTCCTAGGAAGCACTGACTACTCAACGCAGATAGATATGTGGTAAGAATAAACTATTGGTCTTAGCCAATCGGGTTGATATTGATGTTTCGTTATAACATTCTGTTCTAAAATGTCAGTGAAGTTGTTATAGTAACGTTATATTTTGACTCTGTAGGGGAGTGGGTTGTATCTTCTACGAGATGTCTACAGGCCGCCCCCTGTTTCCTGGTTCCACAGTGGAGGAGGAGCTGCACTTCATCTTTAAACTGCTAGGTGAGACTGTACCCCCGTCGCTGCCCAACTTGGTCCATGGTGTGGCCCTGCCCCTTTGAAGGAAAGGAGACGGGGAGAAATGCCTTTTGGCACCATTGAGACGCCTAAGGATATAAAACATCCCTTCCTTTTCAATGTCTTGAGAGTTGAAGCACTTGTTTGTGTCTGCTCCAGGTACACCCAATGAGACATCCTGGCCTGGAATCACCTCCAATGAGGAGTTCATCTCATACAACTACCCCCGGTACAGAGCCGACTGTCTACGGAATCACACACCAAGGTGATGCAGTGCTCGGCACTGTGACTGTTTATGACACGTTAGACCTGCTCGTTCAATGAGAGTTACCTTCATTTATTGTGTATTTGTTGTTTATTCCTAGACTGGACAATGAAGGAGTGGAACTGCTGTCCAAACTGCTGCAGGTGAGACCACCCCTGTGGCAACATTGTCGCCATTGACAAACTCCCATCTCACCTTTTTTAGATAATCTTTCTGATCGTCCTGGAGGTGTTCGTTGCCATTAGCGACAGTAGAGTGAAGCTGTGTGTCCGTCTGTGTTTCAGTTTGAGGGAAAGAAGCGCATCTCAGCAGAGGAGGCCATGAGGCATCTATACTTCCACAGTCTGGGAGACCGAGTCATCACACTGCCTGACAGTGAGTTGGCCTTCACTCCTCCACACATGACTCACACACATTATTAACAGCAGTGTAGTCTCATGTCATTGGTAAATAATTGTATAATATGAACGTATCCTCTCCTAGCTACATCAATATTTTCACTTCAAGACATTCAGCTGGAGAAGGAGCCCGGCTGTAGAAGCAGCTCCTTGTCTGACTCAGGTAAGTTCCTCTCTTTACAGTTGTATTTCATCCCATAAACGAAATGTCTTATTTTAATGTCCCAACTTCCTTGTACAAAATGTCAACTTAATGGCTACATCACTGTGTTCCAGAGCTCGTACAGGGATGCCTAAGGTTCCGGCACACCTTAGGTATATTCAGTTCACTTCCTTCTCTCATGAGGAGGCCGCGAACCATCCCCTCCTTTCCCCTCTGATGCACTTCAATGTGTCAGTCTATCATCCCATGGCTTTTAACAATGAATATGTAACCATTCTCAAAACACCTCCTTAGATTTTGAGGCTAGAAGAATATTGTATGTCAAGAGTACATTACATTATATTGAGAACTTTACATTATGTCAAGACTACTTTACATTATATTGAGAACTTTACATTATGTCAAGACTACTTTACATTATATTGAGAACTTTACATTATGTCAAGACTACTTTACATTATGTCAAGACTACTTTACATTATGTCAAGACTACTTTACCTTATGTCAAGACTACTTTACTATATGTCAAGACTACTTTACACTATGTCAAGACTACTTTACATTATGTCAAGACTACTTTACATGATACTTGACATTTATTTACATGTGTACATCCATACAGAGCACATTAGGTGGTCTTCATTTTCAATGGAAATTCCCACGGTTCATTGTAATACACACTCATACACAGTAATGTAAAGAAAGGAGTAGCAAGAGCAGTGCTCTCAGATATTTAAGTATGCTAGGCGAGCTTTTTTATGCCAATTTGTTTTGGCTCATGAACATAGCCTCAGACGTTTGTTAGAAATGAACACAAACAGCATGCATCACTCGACAGCACCTTGAATACAAGACTATCCTCGAACAAACACCAAGTCACATCACATCAACAGGGCTAGTGCACAGTACTCCACCTCTGAATGGTTATAGGTTTTATTTGCTAAAATAGCTGTTTCTGGTTGGTCCCCTGTTCTTCCTGGTTGTGTTTGATTTGTTGAAGACATGCCTGCCCTCAGCTCTGACTCAGGAGCATTCAGTCCCCTGGTCATTATACGTTGTAGTCAACCCAGCTCAGGCCTGGTCATTATGCGTTGTAGTCAGCCCAGCTCAGACCTGGTCATTGTAGTCAGCCCAGCTCAGACCTGGTCATTGTAGTCAGCCCAGCTCAGACCTGGTCATTGTAGTCAGCCCAGCTCAGACCTGGTGCATTGTAGTCAGCCCAGCTCAGACCTGGTGCATTGTAGTCAGCCCACCTCAGACCTGGTGCATTGTAGTCAGCCCACCTCAGACCTGGTGCATTGTAGTCAGCCCACCTCAGACCTGGTGCATTGTAGTCAGCCCACCTCAGACCTGGTGCGTTGTAGTCAGCCCACCTCAGGCCTGGTGCGTTGTAGTCAGCCCACCTCAGGCCTGGTGCGTTGAAGTCAGCCCACCTCAGGCCTGGTGCGTTGTAGTCAGCCCACCTCAGACCTGGTGCATTGTAGTCAGCCCACCTCAGACCTGGTGCGTTGTAGTCAGCCCACCTCAGACCTGGTCAGATCACTGATCTGTGTAGTGATGGAGAATGGGCTTCTCATAAGAGTCTGCTTCCCTTAACCTCCCGCCTGAGGAGCTCTCACTGGACCCAGCCAATCAGAGAGTTATTATTTGTGTTCTCTTGGCTGCATTGTTTATGAGCTGTTTTTTTCCCCTGGACTTTTACCCCTTTTTCTCCCCTATTTCATGATATCCAATTGGTAGTTACAGTCTTCTCCCATCGCTGCAACTCCACTATGGACTCGGGAGAGACGAAGGTCGAGAGCCGTGCGTCCTCCGAAAGACAACCCTGCCAAGCCGCACTGCTTCTTGACACACTGCTCTCTTAATCCGGAAGCCAGCCTCACCAATGTGTCGGAGGAAACACTGTCCAGCTGGCGACCAAAATCAGCTTGCAGGCACCTGGCTCGCCACAAGGAGTCGCTAGAGAGCGATGGGACAAGGAAATCCCGGCCAGCAAAACCCTTCCCTAACCCGGACGACGCTGGGCCAATTGTGTGCTGGCTGTGACACAGCCTGGGATTGAACCCAGGGTCTGTAGTGATGCCTCAAGCACTGCAATGCAGTGCCTTAGACCGCTGAGCCACTCGGGAGGCAATGCTGTCTTTTACTGAGGAAAACAATTCCTTTTTACCAAATGTAATAAAATACAGACTACTAAACCCCTGCTCAACAATGAAAATCAATATCCAAATTATGCCCAACACACACATGCAGTAAAAAATGTGAAGAGAAATCAATTGGCCTGTTGCTTACATAATCCAAATATCAGCCATGGATAAAATGTGTGTTGTTTTGTAACACAGTTATAATGAGAAATGCATGATTACATAATTTCCTGCATTAATTATTCATATGTCTTTCTGAGGGGTGTTCTGCTCTCTCACCCTAAACTCGTTCCTGTTATATGACAGAGGGAGGGTTAACCGTCCTGTAGATAACTCCTGATTTAGCCCGAGGAGTCAGGAGTGGGGTGATAATGAGAGGGTGGATCTCTGACTCATTCTCATTTTCAACACTGCTGCTATTCTATCTACTTGAAGCTTATCAACAATGCGGAAGGGAAAAGTACAGTTTACTTCAACTATGTTTGACGTTAATATTGTGCAATACTCTGTATAGTTTTATAGTTTTTTTTACATGCAAAAAATGTACCCCTTTCGGCCTCCCAGGACTTGGTGTATTTGAGTTCAGAGTCATTTACATTTCTCCCCTTCCTGACACACCAAAGGGGAATGCTGATGTGACATATTGCCTGTAGGGACCTTACCCACTGAGTTGTCCTGTATGAAAACCCTATGTTTGTTCCTGCTCCTCTCTCTCTCGCTCTCTCTTTGGGCCAACGCCCTGATAGATCATTCAGCATGGTTACCAAACACATTCATCTGTTTCCACACTGAATTTGTATTGTGGGCCCTGTTTTGACAATGCGAAGTGAAAATACGGCACTAGTGTCAAATAATACCATAATGCTCCTAATATCTGTACTTGAATTTATTTACTGTACTTGAATTTATTTCAAATATTTTTGTGACGTCCATGGAGGGCAGCGGTAATTAATGATGGTTTGGAATGTAATGATGCGGATACAAAACACACATTAATGATGGTTTGGAATGTAATGATGCGGATACAAAACACACATTAATGATGGTTTGGAATGTAATGATGCGGATACAAAACAAACATTAATGATGGTTTGGAATGTAATGATGCGGATACAAAACACACATTAATGATGGTTTGGAATGTAATGATGCGGATACAAAACACACATTAATGATGGTTTGGAATGTAATGATGCGGATACAAAACACACATTAATGATGGTTTGGAATGTAATGATGCGGATACAAAACACACATTAATGATGGTTTGGAATGTAATGATGCGGATACAAAACACACATTAATGATGGTTTGGAATGTAATGATGCGGATACAAAACACACATTAATGATGGTTTGGAATGTAATGATGCGGATACAAAACACACATTAATGATGGTTTGGAATGTAATGATGCGGATACAAAACACACATTAATGATGGTTTGGAATGTAATGATGCGGATACAAAACACACATTAATGATGGTTTGGAATGTAATGATGCGGATACAAAACACACATTAATGATGGTTTGGAATGTAATGATGCGGATACAAAACACACATTTGTGTTGAATTTTGACACAAGTGCTACTTATTTCCATTGTCAACGTATCACTGTGTGTGCTGTTTGTCTTCATACGGTATCTCCTTTGTCAGCAGCTCTCTTACCCCGATGGAACCTTCTCCCTCTGGTCTCTGTTCAAGTACCTGTGATGATGAGTGTTCCTCCTGGGATCTGTCTGTCACTCCTCTCACTGTCTCTCTCTCTCCTCACAGTGAACAGCATATCTCGACGACAGAGCCTGCTTTTCTGAGTGGAGTGAGAGAGAGACGGACGAACGAGAGGACGGGAAGCTGAGACATTTCCGTGTGCGATGAAGGGATACATATTCATCATCTTTATACCTTTTGAATTGTCATTGTTGGTCCATTTAGTGTTGAGAGGTTCACTAGCTGTTTACATGTAAGACGAGGCTGAGGAGGATACCTGTTTTTCTTCTGTGTTTGCTCTCAATATGCACTCTCTCCTCTATATAGAAAAGTTTACTGTCAGACACACTTTTACCATCACGTATACTGTAAATGCTGACAGGCAAAGAAAGCCTTACCATTTTTCCTTGTATAGCTAACTACTGTGATCTTTAGTTTACAGGCTGACATAATTGCAGCCCTGTATAATTAAATTTAGACATGTCAGGACATTCTTTGAATGCAATAATCACCCGTACATTTTAATGGATTTGGACCAAAGTTTTCGACTCACTTAAATTATGCACAATGCTATTGTAATACCCCTAGCTAGAACCTTTCTATGTTTTATTGTATAATACCACAATGAAGGAATAATTTGAAAAATGACAAGGCTTGAATAAGTGATACGTTGATTAGAGTTGTCTTCTAATTGAGGGGGGAATAATAATACGGTGAGGCTGTAGTGTCTCACCTTGGTCTTCCACACTCCCATTTCCACCACAGTAAGGTATTACAGTATCCCTCCCATTTCCACCACAGCAAGGTATTACAGTATCCCTCCCATTTCCACCACAGTAAGGTATTACAGTATCCCTCCCATTTCCACCACAGTAAGGTATTACAGTCTATCCCTCCCATTTCCACCACAGTAAGGTATTACAGTATCCCTCCCATTTCCACCACAGTAAGGTATTACAGTATCCCTCCCATTTCCACCACAGTAAGGTATTACAGTATCCCTCCCATTTCCACCACAGTAAGGTATTACAGTATCCCTCCCATTTCCACCACAGTAAGGTATTACAGTATCCCTCCCATTTCCACCACAGCAAGGTATTACGGTCTATCCCTCCCATTTCCACCACAGCAAGGTATTACGGTCTATCCCTCCCATTTCCACCACAGCAAGGTATTACGGTCTATCCCTCCCATTTCCACCACAGCAAGGTATTACGGTCTATCCCTCCCATTTCCACCACAGCAAGGTATTACAGTCTATCCCTCCCATTTCCACCACAGCAAGCTATTACAGTATCCCTCCCATTTCCACCACAGCAAGGTATTAGTCTATCCCTCCCATTTCCACCACAGCAAGGTATTACAGTATCCCTCCCATTTCCACCACAGCAAGGTATTACGGTCTATCCCTCCCATTTCCACCACAGCAAGGTATTACGGTCTATCCCTCCCATTTCCACCACAGCAAGGTATTACAGTCTATCCCTCCCATTTCCACCACAGCAAGGTATTACAGTCTATCCCTCCCATTTCCACCACAGCAAGCTATTACAGTATCCCTCCCATTTCCACCACAGCAAGGTATTAGTCTATCCCTCCCATTTGCACCACAGCAAGCTATTACAGTATCCCTCCCATTTCCACCACAGCAAGGTATTACAGTCTATCCCTCCCATTTGCACCACAGTAAGGTATTACAGTATCCCTCCCATTTCCACCACAGCAAGGTATTACAGTCTATCCCTCCCATCTCCACCACAGCAAGGTATTACAGTCTATCCCTCCCATTTCCACCACAGCAAGGTATTACAGTCTATCCCTCCCATTTCCACCACAGCAAGTTATTACAGTGTATCCCTCCCATTTCCACCACAGCAAGTTATTACAGTGTATCCCTCCCATTTCCACCACAGCAAGGTATTACAGTCTATCCCTCCCATCTCCATCAATCCAAGGTATTAGTCTATCCCTCCCATCTCCGTAATCATTGAAGGGGGATATTAGTTTAGTACCAGGTAGATTAATCCCAACAGTGTCATGGTGGCATTTGGGGCAAATCCTCATGTTGTATTTATTTATTTATTTTCATAATTCTGTGCTTGGCTGATATGGTACAATGGTTTGAAAGAACAGCACTTCTGTTCTATTTTCACACAACGTTTTGCAGTTCTCTGAGGAATCCATAGCACTTACAGGAATTCTCCTCATTCTTGCAGGAATTCTGGAATTTGGGGAATCGTTGTACCAAAAACCTGGAGATGGCGTTCTCTATATTGATTATATAGACATGCATCCAATACAAATTGAGCTTCCACAGTGAAACATCACAACCCTGATAGGTTTAATGACTCTTTAGCGCACAGGGTACAGTATTGTTGGGTATAATGTAATTGTGTTTACACATCTACCTGTTTGGAGTGAAAGAGACAGTGGGGAAATTTGCAGACTATGTACAGGGTGATGTGTGGTCATCATTCTGAGGAGAGTGAGAGAGTGCACCAGACACAGTGTCACTACTTTTACACCGCCTGCTGATGTAGTTAGCCCACCTATTAACCACGGCTGTTGTTCTAAAGCAGTGGTTCCCAGCCTTTTACCCATGTACATTTTACCAGTAGGCCTATGGTCTCATGAGTCTTCTCAAGTACCCCCTGTGGATAGGCCAAGTACCCCCTGTGGATAGGCCACGTTCCCCCTGTGGATAGGCCACGTTCCCCCTGTGGATAGGCCAAGTACCCCCTGTGGATAGGCCACGTTCCCCCTGTGGATAGGCCAAGTTCCCCTGGTTGGGAACCACTGTTCTAAAGCACTTCAGTATGTGGATTCTGTGAAAACCAAAGTGAACATGCATAAAACTGTCATCTGAAATTTCTGGCTCGTCGTTTTGAATGGGGATAGATGATGTGTTTCAAACCTCAAATAACCAAAGTATACATTTTTGGTTTGAGGCGGTAACTTGGAGAGAAATGCAGTTGGTTATGAATTGTCACCATCTCAACCATTGGGTTAGTTTGGTGGGTTGGGGTGTGATCCTAGCAGCGAGATGTTGTGAACTTAGTAAGTGTGAATGAGTGAGCGTGTGCTGCTGTCTGTGTGTGTGTGTGTGTGTGTGTGTGTGTGTGTGTATGAGAGAGCCAGAGTGAGAGAGTCAGAGCAGAGGATATGTGTCGTGAAGCACGGCAATGTTATATTGTGGAAAAAGAATATGGTATGTTGTAAATAACCTTAGATTATTTTACGGAACCGAGCAGAGGACTGTGCAATGAGATGAGGATACTCTTCTCATTATGTCATTTTGAAGATAAGAATATAGTTTTCTTACGATGATCATTGATTATATTGTTATTGTGTTCTTATTCTTTTAATGAGAAAAGGTTTATTTGATCATAGAATACATAATCAGTGTAGATATTTGGATTTTATGTTTATCATTTGTTTTCTCTGATGGTGAAAGGGGCTCTTCCATATACATTGTCAGAAGAAGCATGGATATGTTGCCATGGAAGGGCTAATAGGTTGGTCGTGAAGTCGCCTCTTGTCCCATTTTATATTTCGCAATAACTGTTGTACAGTACGTGATCCCTGTCCAAATTTACCAGTGGATTGAATACTTTATATCGAACACAAAAACAATGAAGTCAGAACTTTAAGTAGAACAAAAAAAAGATACTGGAGACTGTTTTATTGCCCATTGTCACTTTTACATTTGGATTCAAATAGTGAGATTTTGATATCACTGTTGACAAAGCGCTTCGTTTTTTTTATTGAGCCAAGAAACAAGAAACTTCTTGTAGTTTTCAGTATTGATAAAACTGTTTGACATTTCTTTATAAAGCAAAACAAGTTCAATTCTAAGGTGTAGTGTATGTGCCGAGGTTAAGACGATGTTCTTCAGTTGTCAAGGAGAGTTGGATTACAGATTGGACAATGCAATTAGGACAATGCAATGAGACTTGGTTTTGAAGCAGCTTTACCATACAGCCCAGCATATCTAATAGGCATGTGATGTGTTGATGAGGTTGAAAAGGTATGAACATGTACTGTAAACTGGTGTGTGTGTGTATACATATGTAGGTACTGTACTGTAAAACATACCATTTGAAAAGGAATTTAAACAAACACAAGCAATACATTTGGCAAATGTCTGATGCAGAAGCCTGCCAAACAAGTTGGTGCTCTGATAGCATTTAGAAATGGCATGTTATGTGGAGGCTACAGTACACAGCCTTGTGATAGGATGTTTTTCCTATAGTTGGTTGGGAAAACAGGGCCATATTCAGTAGGTATAACACTACAGGAAGTTGCAGATATGAATGGAATGTAGCCTATGGAGCAACCAACACATTAGACTGGCATTTTTCTCTGACACGTTCTTCATGGCTGCACATCTGAATATGTTTTAGGTCTGTGTGTATATTGTATGAATATGTAAATGCTCAAGATGTTTTGTGAAGAGAATGTTTTGTTTGATAGGCTCCGTCCACTGTGTGTAAAAACTGGATTTGGATATTCAAAAGCTCTTTGGATTGGGGCAATAGTTATTATTTTTCCCATCTGAGCAGCGGTTTGGAAAGGACTACAGTGTAAATTGTCAAGTGAAATACCACACCATCATAAACCTGTGGTTATTATATCGGTGACACTGAAATACCACACCATCATGAACCTGTGGTTATTATATCGGTGACACACTGAAATACCACACCATCATGAACCTGTGGTTATTATATCGGTGACACTGAAATACCACACCATCATGAACCTGTGGTTATTATATCGGTGACACTGAAATACCACACCATCATGAACCTGTGGTTATTATATCGGTGACACTGAAATACCACACCATCATGAACCTGTGGTTATTATATCGGTGACACACTGAAATACCACACCATCATGAACCTGTGGTTATTATATCGGTGACACTGAAATACCACACCATCATGAACCTGTGGTTATTATATCGGTGACACTGAAATACCACACCATCATGAACCTGTGGTTATTATATCGGTGACACACTGAAATACCACACCATCATGAACCTGTGGTTATTATATCGGTGACACACTGAAATACCACACCATCATGAACCTGTGGTTATTATATCGGTGACACACTGAAATACCACACCATCATGAACCTGTGGTTATTATATCGGTGACGCACTGAAATACCACACCATCATGAACCTGTGGTTATTATATCGGTGACACTGAAATACCACACCATCATGAACCTGTGGTTATTATATCGGTGACACTGAAATACCACACCATCATGAACCTGTGGTTATTATATCGGTGACGCACTGAAATACCACACCATCATGAACCTGTGGTTATTATATCGGTGACACTGAAATACCACACCATCATGAACCTGTGGTTATTATATCGGTGACACACTGAAATACCACACCATCATGAACCTGTGGTTATTATATCGGTGACACTGAAATACCACACCATCATGAACCTGTGGTTATTATATCGGTGACACTGAAATACCACACCATCATGAACCTGTGGTTATTATATCGGTGACACACTGAAATACCACACCATCATGAACCTGTGGTTATTATATCGGTGACACTGAAATACCACACCATCATGAACCTGTGGTTATCATATCGGTGACACACTGAAATACCACACCATCATGAACCTGTGCTTATTATATCGGTGACACACTGAAATAACACACCATCATGAACCTGTGGTTATTATATCGGTGACACACTGAAATACCACACCATCATGAACCTGTGGTTATTATATCGGTGACACACTGAAATACCACACCATCATGAACCTGTGGTTATCATATCGGTGACGCACTGAAATACCACAGATATATGGTTTGAGTTGAGCGCTCCCTTCTGGGTAGTGATACACAATCTTCCAGGACTTGTCAGATGGACTAGATACAGCGAAAAACAGAGCTTGGCATATTTGCTTTATGGAAGCAAAATAAATCACGCAAATGCTTTATTTCTTCACAACTACATACATTTAGTCAGACAATAGAATAAAATATTTACAGTCACTGGCCAATGTAATGTTTGCTCCTGTATTTATCCACTCTTTTGAGTGTCTGAATCTTTTAATGTAACTGTACTACAAACACTTATCTACAAATAATGCCATTCGGAATAGTATTTTATGAATGTAATTGTCCTCCTGAGGTTTGATTTAGCCAAAGTTTCACTTCAATTAAATGGCCGTATATTAATGTTCTTCAGCACATCACGATTCTAGCTCACCCCAGTGAATTGGGAGGATTAAGACCATAATACTATAGAGAGATTATTTTGATTCATTCAACACAACCTGAGGAACTTGGTTATATGAGCTGTTAGTATATTCCCCATTAAAGAAGAATTCATTTTAAAGGCAAAACATTAACAAACCACCATTTTGAACAGATGATTACAGCATTGGTTGTGTAATTCTCCTTTTATAAAACATATTTTGGTGATATAACGCTATGCTATATTGTCCGCATCTGTACATTTAAAATGTTATTACCTTTTGACTGGATTTATTAAGATATTTCATAGTCTCTATCAGTTTATATACTGTTAATCAACAAACAATTGTGTACAACACAGCTATAAATGCACGCCTCAATGTGTATTGTAAAAGAGCTTTGCTTTTGGTTGCCATCAGCTTTTGCCTCAGTCCAATACCAAAGTTATCTGCAATATTGCATGATATGATTCTTCCGAACTTTGCTCAGAAGCTGTCAAATTGCTCTGTGTGTCTTTAAGTCAGCCATTTCCTTCCAAGTAACTGCAAACTATAAATTGCTTTATTGAGTCCACATACAGTGCTGTGAAAGTCTTTGCCCCTTTCTGATTTTCTCTATTTTTGACATTGAATGTTACCAGATCTTCAACCAAAACTTGAGTGAAGAAATAACGCAACAATTACATATATTGTTTATTTAATAAACAAAGTTATGCAACACCCAATGCCCTGTGTAAAAAAGTAATTGCCCTCTTACACTCAATAACTGGGTGTGCCTCCTTTAGCTACATTGACTGCAACCAAACGCTTCATATAGTTGTTGATCAGTCTCTCACATCGCTGTGGAGGAATGTTGTCCCCCTCTTCCGTTGAGAACTGCTCTAACTCTGGCATTTGTTGATTTTCAAATATGAACTGCTCATTTCAGGTCCCGCCACAACATTTCAATCAGGATCAGGTCTGAACTTTGACTAGAACATTCTAAAACTTCAAATTTGTTGCTTTTCAACTATTCGGATCTAGACATGTTTTTTGGATCATTGTCTTGCTGCATAACCCAGCTGTGCTTCAGCTTCAATTCACGGACGGCTGGCCTGACATTCTCCTGATACAGAGCAGAATTTATGGTTCCTTCAATGATGGCAAGTCATCCAGGTCCTGAGGCAGCAAAGTATCCCCAAACCATCACACTACCACCATCATGCTTGACCGTTGGTAAGAGGTTCTTACTGTGGAATGCAGTGTTTGGTTTTCGGCAGACATAACGGGCCCCATGTCGTCCAAAAGGTTCTTCTTTTGAGTCATCTGTCCGTAGAGCATCTTGATGGTCATCCAGGTATTTATTTGGCAAACTTGAGTCAACTTTTTTGGAGGACATGGGTCCCATTATGTCTGGCGAACACCAAACACTGCATTCCACAGTAAGAACCTCTTACCAACGGTCAAGCGTGGTGGTGGTAGTGTGATGGTTTGGGGATGCTTTGCTGCCTCAGGACCTGGATGACTTGTCATCATTAGAGGAACAATGCTCTGTATCAGAGAATTCTAGAATTCTACAGGAGAATGTCAGGCCATCCATCCGTTAGCTGAAGCGCAGCTGGATCATGCAGCAAGACAATGATCCATAACACACAATCAAGTCTATATGAAAATGGTTGAAAAGCAACACATTTTATGTTTTGGAATGGCCTAGTCAAAGTCCAGACCTAATCCTGATTGAGTTGTTGTGGCAGGACTTGGAACAAGCAGTTCATGCTTGAAAACCCACAAATGTCGCTGAGTTTAACAGTTCTGCATGGAAGAGTGGGCCAAAATTGCTCCACAGCGATGTGAGAGACTGATCAACAACTGCATGAAGCGTTTTGTTACAATCATTGCAGCTAAAGGTGGTACAACCAGTTGTTGAGTGTACGGTGGCACAACCAGAGTGTACGGTGGCACAACCAGTTGTTGAGTGTACGGTGGCACAACCAGAGTGTACGGTGGCACAACCAGTTGTTGAGTGTACGGTGGCACAACCAGAGTGTACGGTGGCACAACCAGTTGTTGAGTGTACGGTGGCACAACCAGAGTGTACGGTGGCACAACCAGTTGTTGAGTGTACGGTGGCACAACCAGAGTGTACGGTGGCACAACCAGTTGTTGAGTGTACGGTGGCACAACCAGAGTGTACGGTGGCACAACCAGTTGTTGAGTGTACGGTGGCACAACCAGAGTGTACGGTGGCACAACCAGTTGTTGAGTGTACGGTGGCACAACCAGAGTGTACGGTGGCACAACCAGTTGTTGAGTGTACGATGGCACAACCAGTTGTTGAGTGTACGGTGGCACAACCAGAGTGTACGGTGGCACAACCAGAGTGTACGGTGGCACAACCAGTTGTTGAGTGTACGGTGGCACAACCAGTTGTTGAGTGTACGGTGGCACAACCAGTTGTTGAGTGTACGGTGGCACAACCAGTTGTTGAGTGTACGGTGGCACAACCAGAGTGTACGGTGGCACAACCAGTTGTTGAGTGTACGGTGGCACAACCAGTTGTTGAGTGTACGGTGGCACAACCAGTTGTTGAGTGTACGGTGGCACAACCAGAGTGTACGGTGGCACAACCAGTTGTTGAGTGTACGGTGGCACAACCAGAGTGTACGGTGGCACAACCAGTTGTTGAGTGTACGGTGGCACAACCAGAGTGTACGGTGGCAATTACTTTTTTTTACACAGAGGCATTAAGTGTTTCATAACTTTATTAAATAAGTATCAAATTGTTATTTGTGTACACAGGTTTTGGTTGAAGATCTGATAACATTCAATATCAAAAATATGCAAAAATGTAAAGAAATCAGAAAAGGGGCTAATACTTTTCACTGCACTGTACTTGTTACGATTTAAGTATGGAAAAGTATCTTGAATATATAAATGTTGTAAGATGTTAATTCTATGTATTCAAAAATATATAGCTCAATAAAGTTGTACATTTCTCAAGATTGTTATCTGGTTTGTGGTGGTATTCAATATTGTGTATCACATTTAAATAAATTCTGGGCTCCCGAAAGGACTGAATTTATCTAATATATAAACTTTTTGAAAGCTCATATTCTGAGCTAGCCATTAAAAAAGTCCACCGATAATTGAGTCTGAAAAACTCTTCAACTGAAACTGTCACTCTGACCATTATTTGCGTTGTTTGTTTCTATGTTTTGGTTGGTCAGGGTGTGATATGAATGGGCATTCTATGTTGCATGTCTAGTTAGTCTGTTTCTATGTGTTTTGGCCTGATATGGTTCTCAATCAGAGGCAGGTGTTTGTCGTTGTCTCTGATTGGGAACCATATTTAGGTAGCCTGTGTTGTATTGTGGTTTGTGGGTTATTGTCTATGTGATGTTGCATGTTAGCACTCTGTTTCTATAGCGGTCACGTTCGTCTGGTTAGTTTGTTTGTTTGTTTTACTGTATTTCGTGTTTTTTTTCCGTCTTCATTAAATCATGCTTCACACCACGCTGCGCTTTGGTCCGCTTCTTACGACGATCATGACAGAATAACCCACCAACAATGGACCAAGCAGCGTGATAACGGCCAGCAGCAGCAGCAAAGAACGCAGGACTCATGGACTTGGGAGGAGATTCTGGACAGTGAAGGACCCTGGACACAGCCAGGGGAATATTGCCGCCCCAAAGCAGAGCCGGAGGCAGCGAAAGCAGAGAGGCACCGGTATGGGGAGGCAGCACGGCAGTGTGGCTGGAAGCCCGAGTGGCAGCCCCAAAAATTTCTTGGCGGTGGGGCATACGGGGAGTGTGGTGAAGCCAGGTAGGAGACCTGCACTAACCTCCCGTGCTTACCGAAGAGAGAAAGATCGGGCAGGCACCGTGTTATGCGGTGGAGCGCACTGTGTCCCCGGTGCTGTGCATAGCCCGGTGCGGTACATTCTAGCTCCTCGTATCGGCCGGGCTAGAGTGGGCATCGAGCCAGGTGCCATGAAGCCGGCTTTACGCATCTGGTCTCCAGTGCGTCTCCTCGGGGCGGCGTACATGGCACCAGCCTTACGCATGGTGTCCCCGGTTCGCCAGTGCGGGCTATTCCACCTTGCCGCACTGGCCTGGCTACCGGGAGCATTCAACCAGGTAAGGTTGGGCAGGCTTGGTGCTCAAGAGCTCCAGTGCGCCTGCACGGTCCTGTCTATCCAGTGCCACCTCCACGCACCAGCCCTCCGGTGGCAGCCCCCCGCACCAGGCTGTCTCTCCATCTCATCCCTACAGGTGCTCCCGCCTGTCCAGCGCTGCCAGAGCCTTCCTCCTGCCCAGCGCCGCTAGAGTCTCCCGTCTGTCCTGAGCCGCCAGAGTCTCCCGTCTGTCCTGAGCCGCCAGAGTCTCCCGTCTGTCCTGAGCCGCCAGAGTCTCCCGTCTGTCCTGAGCCCCAGAGTCTCCCGTCTGTCCTGAGCCGCCAGAGTCTCCCGTCTGTCCTGAGCCGCCAGAGTCTCCCGTCTGTCCTGAGCCGCCAGAGTCTCCCGTCTGTCCTGAGCCGCCAGAGTCTCCGTCTGTCCTGAGCCGCCAGAGTCTCCCGTCTGTCCTGAGCCGCCAGAGTCTCCCGTCTGTCCTGAGCCGCCAGAGTCTCCCGTCTGTCCTGAGCCGCCAGAGTCTCCCGTCTGTCCTGAGCCGCCAGAGTCTCCCGTCTGTCCTGAGCCGCCAGAGTCTCCCGTCTGTCCTGAGCCGCCAGAGTCTCCGTCTTTCCTGAGCCGCCAGAGTCTCCCGTCTGTCCTGAGCCGCCAGAGTCTCCCGTCTGTCCTGAGCCGCCAGAGTCTCCCGTCTGTCCTGAGCCGCCAGAGTCTCCCGTCTGTCCTGAGCCGCCAGAGTCTCCCGTCTGTCCTGAGCCGCCAGAGTCTCCCGTCTGTCCTGAGCCGCCAGAGTCTCCCGTCTGTCCTGAGCCGCCAGAGTCTCCCGTCTGTCCTGAGCCGCCAGAGTCTCCCGTCTGTCCTGAGCCGCCAGAGTCTCCCGTCTGTCCTGAGCCGCCAGAGTCTCCCGTCTGTCCTGAGCCGCCAGAGTCTCCCGTCTGTCCTGAGCCGCCAGAGTCTCCCGTCTGTCCTGAGCCGCCAGAGTCTCCCGTCAGCCAGCCAGGAGCCGCCAGAGTCTCCCGTCAGCCAGCCAGGAGCCGCCAGAGCCGTCAGCCAGCCAGGAGCCGCCAGAGCCAGAGGCGCTCCTCAGTCTAGTGGGGCCTTTAATTAGGGTCTTAGACTCAAGGTCGGAGACGAGGGTCGTCACTCTAAAGAGGCCCTTGAAGAGGGCAATGACTATGGTGGAGTGGGGTCCACGTCCCGCACTGCGGCCAGATGCCCACCCAGACCCTCCCCTATAGGTTTAGGTTTTGCGGCCGGAGTCCGCACCTTAGGGGGGGGTGGGGTACTGTCACACTCTGACCATTATTTGCGTTGTTTGTTTCTATGTTTTGGTTGGTCAGGGTGTGATATGAGTGGGCATTCTATGTTGCATGTCTAGTTAGAAACAGACTTGTGTTTGTCGTTGTCTCTGATTGGGAACCATATTTAGGTAGTCTGTGTTGTATTGTGGTTTGTGGGTTATTGTCTATGTGATGTTGCATGTTAGCACTCTGTTTCTATAGCGGTCACGTTCGTCTGGTTAGTTTGTTTGTTTGTTTTACTGTATTTCGTGTTTTTTTTTTCCCGTCTTCATTAAATCATGCTTCACACCACGCTGCGCTTTGGTCCGCTTCTTACGACGATCGTGACAGAAACAGAATATTTGAAAATATGACCTTGTAATCCGAACCACCAATTTAAACATGTTTATTTTCTTCACAGACTGAATTTAACACCAAGGAAACTTTTTTTTACGATGAAATTGGCCCCAACTCCCAACAGTTCCCAGTGTCCCCTAAATCAAACACATTCCTTCATATGATGTGGGAGTGCCCTGCAGTTAAATGCTTCTGGGGCAAAGTTACAAAATTCAGTTTGAAGTACATACATTTAAATATTCAATGCTTTTCATCTATAGTTACTTAACGATGATAACTCATTGAATCTCTCAATCAGTCAGAGCAGATTACTGCTGGCACCACCTCACTTTCTCCCATTTGGGGCGGCAGGGTAGCCTAGTGGTTAGAGCGTTGGACTAGTACCCGGAAGGTTGCAAGTTCAAACCCCCGAGCTTACAAGGTACAAATCTGTCGTTCTGCCCCTGAACAGGCAGTTAACCCACTGTTGAAAATAAGAATTTGTTCTTAACTGACTTGCCTGGTTAAATAAAGGTAAAATAAAAAATGTAACCAGTGGATACAGTTACTATTAGAAGTTATAACAGAATTATCAACACCACTGCAGTCAGGTCAAGGTGCTATGAAGGAACAATTGAGCCCTGGACAAATATACTTGACTCTGAAAAGAACAATCTCAGCTAAAGCCCAACACATACAAACTTTAGACTTTTGTTATTTTCTTTGCTTTCAGGCCCACGGGAATGGGGTGGTACTGATCGTTGTGGGGGAGGGCGGGGGGAATGTAAGGGGAGACATGGGATGGATTGGTGGGCGCGGGACTGATACGCAACTTCAGTTGCTGGGTGGGATGGGAAGGGGTGGGAGGCATACTTTCTTCGGGTCTGGGAAGTGTGTGTGGGGGGGGGGGGGAATTTGTGTGCATTTCTTTCATTGTTTTTTTGTACATGTAACCCTCTGGAAAAATGTTTTAAACTTAATAAAAAGTTGTTAATTTTTTATTTTTTGGGGGTATATCTGATCAATCATGAGTTGACTGGGAATCTTCACAGACCGGTTCACCTGCTGAACTTCTTTTTAGATACAATAAAACAATTTTACAGATACAGTTGATATATTCAAGATGAAGAGATTTCATCTTATAATAATATGTCCCAATCAATGATTTATAGTGAACAAAAATATAAACGCAACATGGAAAGTGTTGGTCCTATGTTTCATGAGTTGAAATAAAAGATCTCAGAAATGTTCCATACTCACAAAAATCTTATTTCTCCCAAATTTTGTGCCCAAATTCGTTTACACCCCTGTTAGTGAGCATTTCTCCTTTGCCAAAATAATCCACCTGACAGGTGTGACAAATCAAGAAGCTGATTAAATAGCATGATCATTACACAAACGTGCTGGGGACAATAAAAGACCACTCTAAAATGTGCAGTTTTGTCAGACAACACAATGCTACAGGTGACTCAAGTTTTGAGGGAGTGTGCAATTGGCATACTGACTGCAGGAATGTCCACCAGAGCTGTTGCCAGAGAATGTAATGTTAATTTGTCTACCATAAGCCACCTCCAACTTCATTTTAGAGAATTTGGCAGTAAGTCCAACCAGCCTCACAACCGCAGACCACGTGTAACCACGCCAGCCCAGGACCTCCACATCCGGCTTCTTCAACTGCGTTATCGTCTGAGGCCAACCACCCGTACAAATGATGAAACTGTTGTATTGCACAACCAAATAATTTTGTCAGAAACCATCTCAGTGAAGCTCATCTGCGTGTTCGTCATCCTCACCAGGGTCTTGACCTGACTGCAGTGGGCAAATGGGAAAATACTCACCTTCGATGGCCCCTGGCACGTCGGCAAAGTGGGCAAATACTCACCTTCGATGGCCCCTGGCACGTCGGCGAAGTGTGCAAATACTCACCTTCGATGGCCCCTGGCACGTCGGCGAAGTGTGCAAATACTCACCTTCGATGGCCACTGGCACGTCGGCGAAGTGTGCAAATACTCACCTTCGATGGCCCCTGGCACGTCGGCGAAGTGTGCAAATACTCACCTTCGATGGCCCGTGGCACGTCGGCGAAGTGTGCAAATACTCACCTTCGATGGCCCCTGGCACGTCGGCGAAGTGTGCAAATACTTACCTTCGATGGCCCCTGGCACGTCGGTCGAAGTGTGCAAATACTCACCTTCGATGGCCACTGGCACGTCGGCGAAGTGTGCAAATACTCACCTTCGATGGCCCCTGGCACGTCGGCGAAGTGTGCAAATACTCACCTTCGATGGCCCCTGGCACGTCGGCGAAGTGTGCAAATACTTACCTTCGATGGCCCCTGGCACGTCGGCGAAGTGTGCAAATACTCACCTTCGATGGCCCCTGGCACGTCGGCGAAGTGTGCTCTTCACGGATGAATCAAGGTTTCTACTGTATTGGGCAGATGGCAGACAGTGTGTATGGTGTTGTGTGGGCAAGCGGTTTGCTGAAGTCAACTATTTGACCTAGATAGTTTGTGTGTATGCATTGATATGTAGGCTACGTGTGCCTTTTTAAAAATGCATGTAGTTCTGTCCTTGAGCTGTTCTTGTCTACTGATGTTCTGTATTATGTCATTCTGTATTATGTTTCATGTTTTGTGTTGGACCCCAGGAAGAGTAGCTGCTGCTTTTGCAACAGCTAATGGGGATCCTAATAAAATACCAAACATACCAAAAAACTGATGCCACTATGGTGACGGTGGGGTTATGGTATGGGCAGGCATTAAGCTACGGACAACAAAAACAATTGCATTTTATCGATGGCAATTTGAATCCATCACCTCATGTTTCAGCATGATAATGCACAGCTCCAAGAAGCAAGGATCTGTACACATTTCATAGAAGCTGAAAATGGCCCAGTTATCCTATGACCTGCATACATACTCAGCAGACTTTTGTTTTTTATAATCAGCAGACATGTCACTCATTGAGCGTGTTTGGGATGATCTGGATCGATGTGTATGACAGAGTGTTCCAGTTCCCATCAATATTCAGCAACTCCACATGGTCATTGAAGAGGAGAGGGACAACATTCCACAGGCCACAATCAACAGCCTGGTCAACTGTATGTGAAGGAGATGCGTTATGCTGCACACCAGATACTGACTGGGGGGGGGGGGGGGGGGATTTGTGACCAATAGATGCATATTTGTATTCCCAGTCATGTGAAATCCATATATTAGGACCTAATTAATGTATTACGAACTGTAGCTTTATATGAACTGTAACTCAGTAAAATCTGTGAAATTGTTGCAGGTTGCGTTTATATTTTTGTTCAATGTATATACAGTATACACTAGATGACTGACAGAGGGCGCTGTGTTGAAGGCACCGTGCCTCCATCTTGGCTCTATTGTAAAACATATTTTGGAAGTTATATAGAAATGCATTTATTAATCTCTACAAGCTTTTTTTGTCCAGGTTTATTATATTACAGGCCTCTTAATTCATACATTTAAATTATATTTTTATGTGAGCAAAAAAATGTATACAAACCTTTAACCTTAAAATATACTATTTTGAGATGACTAATGTTATTTTCCCCACTACAACACAAAACTATGTAAATATATATAATTTTGTCCAGGGTTTATATGCATCATTTATCCCAAAACAAAATTTGCCTCGTCTATTCTGATGGTGGGGAATGATGGTCGATGACATCTGGGATCAACTTCGTTACCTTGCTTGAGCAAATTCGAATCACTCACTGGTCACTCGTCATGTAATGCCTGATTATTTTCAAAATGGAAGCGCAGAAGACTGCACGTGAACTTTTCACTGAAGCAGTGAGAGCAGTCCTAGAAACGTGGCCTGTTTTACAGGTAGGTGAATATTTCATATATCAAACACTGTATATTCGAGCACAGGCTCTAATGGTGTAATTATTCAGTCGTAGATAGCAATAAGGACATTCATGGGCCGTGCTGATAGCTGGCTACTAAATGTAACTGCGTTAGCTAGCTGTAGTTGTTGGACTGTGCTGTTTGGTTAGCTAGCTCTATAGCGACAACGTTATAAGCATGTCAGCTTCCTAGAGATCTAATTAAGCAGTATACCGATGTTTGTAGTTACGTGTGTAACAAATAGTGTACAAACGTTGTTTTGCAGATCGCAGTTGATAATGGATTTGGAGGCGTGTACGGCCAACAGAAGGCAGATTGGATGGTGGATGTGGTCCAACAATATTTTCATGACAACGGTAACCTGACCCATGATTTTCATACATGGCCTAACGTTACCCAAATATCTGTTGTATTATTATATACGTCGCATCTTCTTCTTTGCGTTACCACACAACTGCTAGTATGAAGCACCCGTGTCTGCTCTCTTCAGGTTACTTGTTGACATGCTGAACAGTCCCAGGCAGACTTTCAGTTCAATCTAATTGAAACTTCTTTTACAGCAAACCTGCAGCCAGATGAAGTGGAGGACTACATTGCAGACCTTATGAACAATGAGTTTGATACAGTGGTGGATGATGGCAGTTTACCTCAGGTGCATTTAGTTTTCAATTCAGACATTTAAAATGTCAACACACAATATTGGGGCAACCTGAAGGTCTGTTTCATTTAAGTAAGCGCATTCTTAATGTCAAAATGTCTCTAAATCAATGCTTTTTTCATTGATCAGGTGGCACAGAAGGTTAGCCAGATCTTTACACAGTGTCAACAAGGAAAGCTTGCAGAGGTCAAAGATCAGATAGTCAAACTTAACAAGAGTGCAGAACGAGCCACGGTCACACACCAACCAAACGCTGAAGAGTGTAATGGCGATGAAACAGAGGTAAGGATTTTATTGGTATAAGATGTCAAATTGACTATTTGAATGCTAGTCAGTCGTGTCAATTCTGAAAAGGTTGTGATTGTGGCATTGTAAATCTTGTCATTGTAATCTAGTTCATGGAGTGTGAAGCAGCAACGTCAACAACCCCCCCGCGTAGATCGGCACCCAAACAGACAGATCAACCCCAGTCTCAAGAGGAAAACGATGGTTGGACGACAGTGGTGCGCAGGAAGTGACATTACTGTGGAAGTGCTGAGTGAATTGGGATTTTACTGCCTCCTAACACTGTCGCAGTTTTGTTTTATACGTGTCTCTACGATGGTTCTGTCATTGGGAGGACGGACATATGTTCTGATGAAAACCTGGACACGTAACCTGTACCTCGAGTTCACATTTATGCAGAGTTCACTCTTATTAGGGCATCTGAGGAACTGTCACTGTTTACAGGAATTTCATTGTTTTTGGTACATGGAAATCCAGTTCAGTAGCGATTAAATAACCATCTATAGTGTGTATATACATCACTCACCTACAATTGAGGGGTTGGGTTAAATGCGGAAGATATCAGTTGAACAACTGACTAGGTATCCCCTTTCCAATAGTATGTATTACTGAGTAAGGGATAGAAAGTGTTTGCACTGATCCATGTTCTATTTTCATATCAAATTGATAGGTCTACCTGCTACAACATGTTTATTTTCAGTATAGTCGGCAGTGCTAAATATAAAACTTAAAACAGCCAACTTAAGAATGGTGAATTTATTTAATGTACTCAATTCACCATCTCTTGGCCGCATGACAGTGGCATACAGTACTCTGAATCTGGTTTAAAGATTTATTCTGAAGAATACAGGTTGTAAGATATCTGGTCTTTCTTTCAGTCATGTTTAAACACATTATGTTCACAAAATAAGCATTCCACATACAGTTTGGCGACATGTATAAAACAAAGTGAAGGATTTTTTTTGTAGACTTTTTTTGTACACCTGGCATATCAAGGCACTATTTTAACAAATGTGACTCAGCACAATGAGAAGTAGATCATCCATTTTAAAACAAACTACAGATATCATATTCATCCCAACCATTTATAGAACCTGTAATGCTGCTTTAATAAATACAAAGAATCTGTAGATTTAGGTTACTGCTACTTATGTGCTCAGAGTAATGGTAACGTCAGTTTATATTAACTTTAGATAAATACTCAACGTTTCATTTAGAAAAGATCTCCATCTAGGCTGAGAATAACCACACTGACTTAGTGGTACAGTATGGACTCAGTGGTATACAGTAAAGGTTAGACGCATGGTAGTTGTGTTGTGGTGGTGGACAGTAGTCTACAAGTTGAGCCAGGGGTGCTGCAAACACTGAGTGGCAGTGGCTCTCTTCTCTGGTGTGACGTCCAGCATGGTGAGGAGGAAGTCACTGAACTGGGCCGCCTGCTCCAGTGGCCACTCATACTTCTCCAACAGCACCTCAAACAGACCCCATGGCTTCAGGTTGGCTATGTGCCTCAGCTCACCTTCAGGAGTGAAAACAATACATTGTTCCAGTGAGCTAAACATTAAACCACAAATAGGGACAGTCTCTCGGATCATCGTTTTGGGGGCTGCTGAGTGGCGTAGCACTCTAAGGCACTGCATCTCAGTGCTAGAGGCGTCAATACAGACCAGGCTGTATCACAACCGGATGTGATTGGGAGTCCCATAGGGTGGCGCACAATTGGGTTAGGGTTTAACTTCATTGTAAATAAGATTTTTTTCTTTAACTGCCCCGAACTTGCCGAGTTAAATAATAACTCCTATTAGGCACCATACAGATATGTCAGCTTGTGCTAGTCATTTTGAGGATATTTCTGTCGACATCTGTTCTAGGAACACTGAAGGAAAATATATTGTGGTACATTCTAAGCAGATGAGTAATACGAGACAGGACATGTTACAGTACTACAATTCACATCTAAATCAGTCTGATATTTCTTGTTGACGCATTGCTCAACGAGGCATTTTTCTCTTGAACCACAGACTATTCTGTGACATAGCTTTTACATACAGTACAAAACCATTACGGATACATTTGACTTTTTTTGCACCTATTTTACTGTCAGACTTACCTCGCCTGTCAAAGTATTCTCGTGAATATCTCCCAGACAGAGCAAAAGGGGGCGGAATGGCTCCCATTAACTCAATGATGTGTGCAATGTGATCTGAGAGAACAAAAGAGAGCATTACGTCCCTGTTAAATCCTCATTAAAATAACTCACTATGTAACAATCTACAAATGAATGGCTTCCTGTTCTGTGTGGAATCAGAAATTGTCTAGCTCGAACAGCTTATTTACATACAAGCATGAAACATACAAAACCTCTCATTGTGGACCCCCAGATCAGGTATTTCACAATTTTGTTGTAGTCCTGAACAAGCTCACCTGATTCACCTAGTAAGGGCTTTTTGACAAGTTGCCTATTGGAATCAGGTGTGCTAGCCCTGGAATAGATCAAATACCTGGAATGGCTGGCATCCCCAGTTAAGAGGTTTGAGAACCACAGGCCTAGAAGATACAAGGAGAGTACAGATCCCTCAAACTCAACTGTGGACCTCGAAGCCAGTTCCACTGCATTGTTCCCGTCTAAAATCAGGGATTGATTTAGACCTGGGACACCAGGTGGGTGCAACTAGTTATCAGAGATGCTCACTTAGAAATTCTTGTTTTGAAAGAAAAAAGTCCTTTTGTCCATTAAAATAACATCAGAAAGTTTAATTAAATAGTACCATCAAAACACCAGTCAACGTCAACAGTGAAGTGGCGACTCCTGGATGCTGGCCTTCTAGGCAGAGTGGCAAAGAAAGTCATCTCTCAGACTGGCCAATAAAAATAAAAAAGATGGGCGAAAGAACAGACACTGGACAGACTAAATCTGCCTAGAAGGCCAGCATCCCGGAGTCGCGTCTTCACTGTTGACATTGAGACTGGTGTTTTGAGGGTACTATTTAATGAAGCTATCAGTTGAGGACTTGTGAGACGTCTGTTTCTCAAACTAGACACTAATGTACTGGTCCTCTTGCTCAGTTGTGCACCTGGGCCTCCCATTCCTCGTTCTATTCTGGTTAGGGACAGTTTCTAGGCAATTTCTAGCATGGAATAGCCTTCATAGAATAGAATAACCTTAATTTCTCAGTACAAGAATAGGCTGACGAGTTTCAGATACTCAACTAGTCTAAAGGCCTGTTTTATTGCTTCTTTAATCAGAACAGTTTTCAGCTGTGCTAATAATTGCAAAAGGGTTTTCTAATGATCAATTAGCCTTTTAAAAATTATAAACTTGGATTAGCTAACACAACGTGCCATTGGAACATGAGTGATGGTTGCTGATAAATGTAGATATTCCATTAAAAATCAGCCATTTACAACATTAACGTCTACATTGTATTTCTGATCAATTTGATGTTATTTTAAAAAATGGACAAAAATATTTTTTCTTAAAAATAAAAAAACAAGGACATTTAGTGACCCCAAACTTTAAAAAATTAAAAACATATGGGGTATTGGAAATGTAGACAATTACATTGATGGAAGCAACAATCTGCAAAATTAAAGCTGATCCACCCTTTTATTATTATTTGAATACCCCTGGTACAGACCTTCATCTCTAGTGTAGTCCTCTCCTGAGTGGGGCTCGAACAGGTAGTCCCCTGTAGCCAACTCAAACGCCTGCAACAAAAATGTCACCTTGATCAAAAATACAATCCACAGAAGGGCAACGTTACAGTGGGACATCTCAGACGAAACAGGACATAGGATGATGTGAAGAAGGTGGTGGTTTGAGTGGTCCCGTCACGGTTTCCTAGCTTACCATGCAGGCTACGCTCCAGATGTCTGCTGGAGTGCCGTATTCTGCCCCTATCAACACCTCCAGGGCACGGTACTGACGTGTCTGGATGTCTTCTGTGAAGTGTTTGTGCTGGGGAAGTAGGGGGGGGGGCTGATTAACACCATGCTGTTCTGTACCATCTCCACACATCACAAGAGAACAGCTCCAAGTCCAGGTTATCATGAGAACCGAACATACGGAGCTTGTTATTCCCTTCCCGCTGAAAACAGTCACTTACCACCCAACAGGCATTGCCCAGGTCTGCTATCTTGATGCGTATTTTGTCAGCATTCTGTGGTTCCAGGGGATTGACCAGGAAATCTGCTGCGCTGAACACTAGAGTGACACAGACATACAATTTAGCTCATAATCACAACAACCTCACCATCTAAATACAGAGAACAGTAAAGCAACTGCATGCTGGTGCCAGATATACACAGGGCAACAGAAGTGACAGACAGGATCACAGACGAGAGAGATGCCTAGTGAGATACTGACTGCTGGGGGACAGTCCGGAGTGTTGGCTGTCTCTCCCGGTGGAGTAGCCTGACAGGGTAGACAGTGCTGACTCAGACGTGGCTGACAGTATGGAGCCAGCAGACATCCCTGACATCCCAGAGCCAGGGCTGCAGAAACGCATGGGGTTGTGGCCGTTCCAACCCTCCTCGATCCACAACGAGCCAGACTCCGGGTTGGCCTTGGTGTTAGCCGTGGACGAGACGTGGGTGTAGCAGTTCCCGTTTTCATTCCCCTTCACCACAGAGGAGTCTGGCAGAAGAAATGGTATCAACAACATATGGATTTAAAACAGAAACTCAACCAGGAAATACAGCGGCTACCAAATCACCGTTATGAAGGGATTGGCATTGCAGTGTCACTAGTAGAGGTGAACCACTCACTGTTGGCGTTCCTCTCTGGGTCCGCAGCGTCGTCGTCCTGTCCGCAGGGGGTGCGTAGAGGGTTGGAAGGGTCTGGTGGAGAAGTCCCGTCCAGATCCTCCATCTTCTGAAGGTCCACCAGTCTCTCCTCCAGCAGACGCTGCTGCCGCTTGGCCTTCCTCTTCAGCTTCTTCTTCTTGTTCTTGGTCACCTTGCCGTTCTAGACACACAGATGGACATAGAGACAGATACAGGGTTAGGCCAGGACGTCTGGAGCTTTCCCAATCATGATGCCAGCCTGACTGACCATGTGATGCTCCCTGACACGGTTGACTCCAGGGCACAGGACCAGAGGGTCCAACACAGAGAGTAAATGCCCGGCAGAAAAATAGCAGAGTGTGCAGAAAGGAAGTACCAAACTGAGAAATATTCAGTGTTAGCCCATCTTCAGTCTCTCTCAAACAACAAGTCTTCCTCAGACAGGTGAGCTTTAATACGTTGTAGTAATATTATGGAGTTCAGATGGCATTAATAACTGTATCTATCTACAATGGGGCTCAATTACATTTCACATGATTACTTTTGATTCTAATCCTCATTTCCATGGCAGAATCACTGCCCTACAACAAACAGAGTTTTGATTGCAAGTAAAACTTGTGGGCACTTAGGAAGCAGACTAAACATGATCCCACCGCAACCTCTCTATATCCTGCTAGCTAGTTGACCACGCTATTCTGAGCTCCAGCATGTTACCGTTGACAGTTCTCCAGTAGGTCTCTTACAGAAAGTCCGTCCCATTTGACAGTATCCCTCAAAGCTGACCTGGTGAACTCACGCGACCACGGCTGTCTGAACAGGCTTTGGCTCAGTGGGTTAGCTAGCTTTGCGGTGATCTGCTGAGGCAGCTAACGTGAGCCACGCCTGGAATTTGAGGAAGGGCCAACTGTACCACAAGGGATCAGATGGCATTCTGTTTTCCAACTGAATAACAGTGCTACGGCTTTAAACTTCCCCCAGCCATGGCCGTGGGGGCAACAACACACGCTCCAGTTCAAAAGTCCTTGAGGTTGTTTATTTTTTAAATTTTATTTTACCTTTATTTAACTAGGCAAGTCAGTTAAGAACAAATTCGTATTTTCAATGACGGCCTAGGAACAGTAGGTTAACTGCCTGTTCGGGGGCAGAACGACAGATTTGTACCTTGTCAGCTCGGGGGTTTGAACTTGCAACCTTCCGGTTACTAGTCCAACGCTCTAACCACTAGGCTACCCTGCCGCCCCACTAGGCTACCACTGCATATACTGTAGTCTACTTGTTAATGGATTTAATGGATTTGGTATGAAATGCTGTCTACGCTACAGTAATACATTAAAGTATGGTGCTCTTTAAGTGCCAAATTCCAATTATGTGATCATTGATGAGGCCTGTTTGCATTGTTCAAAACAAACATTCTAAGAACTGCATACAGTGGGCTAGAAGCCTTCTTGGTACTGGGGGTATATTGCAGAGAAACGGGATAGGTTGTTTTCACCTGCCGTGATGAACATTTCCTATTTCAAATACCAATTTTAAAAAGTACTCAAATTAGATCCATATGAAAGGAGGGCAGCTGTAAAGAGAGCCTATTGGCTAAAACTGTATCAAGTCAAAGTGCTGACACTTCCTCACATCAACAAAAATTGGTGTGAACACCCTACAAACCCAATAAAGAAACTGGGTAAATGATTATGTTCGTTGTTGGACAGCAACAGGAGGCTGAAACGATGCTTACATAGAAACCACAAGTCAGCCATGGGGCAAAGCATTGTCCGGTGATAAGGTATTACTGTGAAGTGTCTGACTGTGACGATTCAGTCACCAAGACCCCATTCCCTCTCCTTGATTTTTTACATGTCGTTTAGAAAGCCAACTACTGTTTTGACATGCAGAGACAGATGATACACTACCTGAGTAGGAGACGAACCACTAAAGACACACACACACTAACCATCACAACGCCAGAAAATCATTGTTAGGCAACATGATCACATCACACAAAAGCTGAGGTGAGTTATGATCAATGTTAAAGCACTGTTCACCAAAAGTGATTTTTTTTTTTTTTTTTTTGCAAGACTATCCCTTCTGTGGCAGGCAGGCAGGACTTCAGTCTGAACATACCTGGTTCTCCCTTGGGGCGGTGCTAACTGCCATCAGAAAACGAGGTAAAAAAGGAAGGGAGGGACAGTAAACCGTAATGACCACAAAAACAAACACACAAGAAAAACAGGACAAAGTTAGAAACCAAATAGAGACAGAAGAAATGACGATGAGCAGATTTGATAGCAGAAAGTATGCCAAAGAGGGAAGAGACAGACGCATAGGAAACATCTAAACATGCAAGTAACAAATCACCACAGATTTACATCAACAGTTTTGGCTAAATTTGAGAGAGCAAAGGCTTTTGATGGCGTCAAAGTGAATATAGATAGTTGTCTGTATGTGTACAGCAGGGGTTTCAAACATCAGTGTTTTCAGCGAGGTCCAGAAGACCACACTGACATTTTATAAATTTCCTTGCCATCAAAATTCCTCTGTGCATTATGAAGAGACTATATGTAGACCCATTATCATTTCTACAGTTTCTATTTGGTTTTAACCAGTAAAATGGTCATCCACACCCCTGGTGTACAGTATAACGCTCACATTACTGTGAAGTCAGTAATTTGTCAAGTCCAATTAAAATGTTAACAATTACAGCACACATACAGACACACATGAAGCACTCACAAGATGACCCTATGCTATAACCCCTCAGAACAAGTTTGACTAGTAACAAAACGTATGTTTAAGTTGAAAGTCTAGATGTTTTCATCATAATGAACCAACCAGCTCACCTGAGGAGCCCGAGGGAGGAGGGGCTCCTGACTGCTGCCACACAGTGGCCTCTGCAGCCAGCCGTCTGACGTACACCTCATCTACATCCAGCAGGATGTTCTCCGGCTTGATGTCGGTGTGGATGATCTTACATTTGGTGTGCAGGTAGTCCAGGCCCTGCAGAACCTGTGGAGGGCAAGACATGGAGTATGTATAGGGGTGGTTGAAATGGATACTTGGAACTGGCCGGGTTTCTAGTAAAGCGTTACTGACTACTGGATCATTAACATAACTGCTAGCAATGGTGATATCTAATACGTTGATCATATTTTCCAGGTTAACTGGCTGTTTTCTAAACGCTGCACCTGTGAAACCGGCTTGATATGCTATAAAACACAGGAGAATGTGCTGTGGTATTCCTTACCAGTCGGAGAATGCACTTCACATAGAATAGACGCCGTGTCAAACCTGCTTGATGTGCTATAAACAAAAGGGGAAAGAGCTGTGGTATACCACTGTACCTGTCGGAGAATGCTCTTCACACAGACTAGAGGAAGACCCATGTAGTTGGACTTGATGATCCACTTCAGCAGCTGGTGACCCAGAACCTCCAGCACCATACACACATCTGACACACCAGTTAAGGAGAAGCGGATTCACTCAAACTTACACATGAAAGATCCCTTTAATACACAGACCAAAATCATATTTATTTACCATGCCTGCATTTTTATATATCTGAAAGTAGTGTGTAAAAAATAAACCTGGACAAATTAAAAGCCACCTAATGACCTAGTCATGATTCCTGCATTTTCACAGACCCTGTGACCAAAACACAGGTATTGTGTCCGTGTGAATGGTTCTGCTTTTTTGCAGGTAAATTCATAAATTCAACACTTCCATTATTTAACACCTCCTTAATTTGAACTGCAAACAGCCCCCATGGTTTAAACCCCCCTACCCCTTCCAATTGGCCAGTTCCCTACGGATTAGTATAAAAGGGGTCTACCTGCAAAATAAGAAGTAAATTAGGGGCTGTTTGAAAGGGGGTCATATAAACATGGCCTTATATTCTTTTTTTACAGGTAACATACCACATCTTCTGTCTGAAATGGGTGAAGGAAAACAGGGAAAATAGTAGTCCAGGCAAGTAGGAGGAGAGGAACAAGATGTGCAAGGTCCACCAAACCCAGTCGATTACAGGGTCCACCAAACCCAGTTGCAGCCGGTAAGCAGCAGAAAGGATACGCACGCCATTGACCCCGGATATCTTAAAGTCATCAATAAGCTGTACAATGGTCTCTCGTTTGGGGTCTGTAGGGTCACTGTCTCGCACCTTAAGCCACAAAATAAGCGCAGAAAAGTTACTTCAATTCAGAAACAGTGTGATCTATCCGTATATATGCTAGAGATGTTTGTTAGAATGTACTAGACTCCGACTCCCCGGAGTGTTGGGCTAGCTTAGCCATCTACACAGTACAATGATTATGACATCAATCAATTTCAACAAACAACTATGCCATTTGCTTTGGAGGATGCCCTTGGCCTTGTAGCCATTAATGAATGATGTCTGTGGGTGTGCTGTCTGTCTGAGGGTGAAATAAATAGGAATGCACTCACACATCTGAGCAGTTTAATCTCATCCAGCGCAGTCTCTGTGTAATGCAGAGCACTCTTCACCACTTTCAGTGCCACAAAGCGCTTCCTCCTACACACAAACACAATCATGTCATGACTCAAACTGAAGAGAGAGAAAAAAAAAAAACAGCCAATAATGAAAACTTAACCATTCAGCACTGAATTAAACAAGATAGGAATGAAAAACATTAAAACAGGATAAATATCATTAGGATTCTCATTTGTGTATTACTGGTATAGTTTAACAGATACACTCGAAAATCAGTCACTTACTGCAGGTCCCAGCATAGCCATACAGTAGAGAAGTGACCCCAACCAAGCTTTCTGACTACGTGATATCGGCCATTGAACAAGTCTCCAATCTTCACTGGGTAGTACCCACCTGAAATATACATAGACTTTCACTCACACAGGCTTATTAGCATTATTGCATCATCCTCGTTGATAAATTATATTGTGAGGTTGACATACTGCATCTACAATATCATAAGTATTATTACAAAATCCATGTGGTGACTACATTCATTACATAACCACCAACACAAGTAATTACACTCCCTGCTGATTTTTCAAATAGAATGACCTTGACCCTCACTTTCCTAATCTGCCACACTATTGCATCGATCCATTAGACAATTATATAGCCTACCTTTGCAGTAATCCGATGGGTCCTCCTGCTCCTCATCATCTGATCCGAGCAGCTCTGTTGGTGGAGGGGTGAAGTCAGGTGGGGGTGGGCTGAGAGCCTGCGGAGAGGTGGTCTGAGATGAGGAGGTCAGTGGTTTAGGTGGAGTAGAGAACAGAATTGGAGGGATCCCTAGTGAGGGTGCTATGGGAGAGGACAGTACAGGGGTGGACAGTACGGGGGTGGACAGTACGGGGGTGGACAGTACGGGGGTGGACAGTACGGGGGGTGGACAGAGTGTCAGAGGAGGGAGTTAGTGGTATAGGAAGTGGCCTGGTGGTTAAAGCGGAAGGACGTAAAAGATGGGGAGGGCTCTGGGAGAGGTTGAGTGAGGCAGGGGTTGGAGGTCCGGGGGCCTCTGGGACAGGTTGAGTGGGGCAGGGGGTTGGAGGTCCGGGGGTTGGCGGTCCGGGGGCCTCTGGGACAGGTTGAATGGGGCAGGGGGTTGGAGGTCCGGGGGCCTCTGGGACAGGTTGAGGGGAGGGGTGGGAGAGGTTTTTGGTGGAGTCGCAGGCCTGTGTATTGTGAGGATGCGACACAACTCATCTGCGGTGGGAATCTGGGACCTGAAACAAAAACACAGAACATCCTGATGAAACAACCATCTCAATATGGTTTCTGTTTGCCTTTAGGAAGGTGGTGACAATGCCTTTTCCTAAACAATAACAACCAGCAAAATATCCCTTTATCTGAAAAAAAAATAGACTAATTACATCAGTTATATTTAACTAGTTATCTAAAAGACTGACTTGACATTCAGCAATGTAAATACTGTGATTCTCTTGTAAACAGAAGCATGCGTGCGCTTCAAATAGGGGCAATGAGGGGTTTGTGTTTTATTATGAGTGAGACGTGCGTCACATTAAATTAAAGTGGAGTGCTGACTGTGGCCTGTCTCCAAAATTCATTGGGGGGATTATGCAATTACCAAGGGATAATGATTGTCCAAGTAGTGCACCCCTTATATCTACATTTGTACGGTCCCCACACGTATTTGTAACAGCAGTGAAATGGGTATTGTTAAGGTTTGCCAGGGTTAAACTGAAATAGGCACAGAGCAGGAAAGGGGGAGGCATGAGTCAATGTGCTTATCTGGAGAGGTGAGTCGCTCCACCGCCCCCATGTATTTATAGCACAGACATAACTACTAGCTAGACAGAACCAGCTGCAAGAACTGATACATGCTGGTAGCCGACGCATAGGCAGGGAATGGGAATAACGTTAGAGTAGCCAACGTTGCTCACCCAATATCCAAACTGGGGAGGTTGTCACCGGATCCTTTTCGATGTTTCTTTCCTTTCTTCTTATGCTTCTTACTGTGGGTGCTATGCGGGTTGTTATTACCGCTGGACACTGCTGGCGATCAGGGAATATATCATTAACTACCATATATCCACAAGGCTAACGTTACGGCTATCATAGAGCTCCCTTGTAGTATCTGCAGTACTCAATCGCATGGACAATCCGCTAGGGTTAGTGCAATTCGGGATCCTTGGGACGTCCCTAACCGTAACCCACAACCCTTACATAACCCTAACCTAAAACCTTGATTTCACCATTCAATGGGGTGACTTAGGTACGTCCAAGGGATCCAGAGTTGCAAGGAGCAATCAGCTAGCGCTAACTGGAAATATTACATTTCCATTTGCAAATTGGACTAACGTTACTTGCCAGCTGCGGATTTATTTTTGTGTGAAATCTGAATACATATCGTTGACGTGTAAAACTTAGTAACAATACGGACAAATATTGGAAAGAAAACACATTGCCACTGGAAATATTTTTAACATATTAGCTAGCTCGTTTAGCTAGCAAGGAGTGTCTGTGCTAGCTGGTTAGCTTGCGTGCGCCAGACAGCTGGCTGGCTAACGTTAGCTAGGCTTTTTTTTATTATACAATGACAGAAACATACAAATCAATTCTAACTCAACGATGAGATAAATTAGTAGTCATGCGACCATCTTTATCATTTACATTGTGTTAAACGGTAGATACAAACATAATATTTGGCATGTTTTAAAACTCTCACCGTTCATTGATATCATCAGTGCAGCTGTCACCGCGCACACTGCTGGCAGGCTGCATTTAGGTTCGCGCCTGCGCTGTAGTTATGAGCACAAGAGCTTTGGGAACAGTGGTGGGGTCAGCTGAGCGGTGGTAGGGCCATGGAACAGTGGTCACTGGCCAGGGGGATATGGGTATGGCAAGTCATTTAAACGTAATCTGTCAAATCTACCCTGGTCAATTGTCATTTCGATTAACCTGGCATGTATCTACCATCCAGGCTGTATCACAGTGCAGCAGGTAGCCTAGTGGTTTGAGCGTTGGTCCAGTAACCGAAAGGTTGCTGGATCAAATTAAAAATATGTTGTCCCTGAACAAGCAGTTAACCCACTGTTCCTTGGTAGGCCGTTAATGCAAACACGAATTCCTTCTTAACTGAGGTACCTAGTTAAATAAAGGTTCAATTTAAAATCACAACCGACTGTAATTGGGCCATGTTTGGCCGGTGTAGGCCTTCATTGTAAATAATAGTTTGTTCTTAACTGAAAGAATGTTATTGAAGAATATAACTTAAATATAAATAAATCTCTAATGAGATTTAGTATAACATCTGTGGCCTATTCCATTGTTTTTGTTGGTAACAAAACAATGTATAGTATAGTGATTTTGCCTATCTCATGGGGTTGCATTCATAGCTCCATCAATGAATTTAATATGCAATGATGGTGGTTACATTTCCCCAGCCCCACCCCTCAGCTTTGGCTATACCAAACCAAGTGGATGGGCTGTGGTGTGGAAGACCAGTAATAGTTACCAATAGATTGAGGCTTCCTGGTCGCTTGTGCCAACTCATGGCTTGTTTATCATGTTTATGCTGAAATAATAGCTTGGCCCAACGTTGTTTGTTTTTCGATGTAGGATTGTACTGAGTAATGGTGATGTTTGGCTGGACAGAGGTTTAGCATAAGAACGTTGAATGTGATACATTTGGGGGAAATGTAATATAAATGTCATATACTGGAAGGGGTTGGCATGGGTCAGATTGTCTGTCTCTGCCACACTGACTCCTGTCTGTGTCTACAACCCTGTTGTGGCAAGGACAGGAGTATGAGGAGCTACAGCAAGAGGGGGAATGTGGGAGGAGGGACACATTTTGATAGACATTGGAAAGGGAGGAGAAATAGGAGACAAAAATAAGAGACGTAAGAACATGGTGAACTTTCTGGCTTGGGTGTCTGGGATTGTGCGCAATTAGGTGGTTGACTCATCAAAAACAAATACAAATGGAGGCAAGGAAACAATAGAGGATAGGAGGAAAGTAGACAGTGAGGGGAGGGAGGGTTGAGAAGAGGGAGGGAGGGTTGAGAAGAGGGAGGGAGATGAGGTGAGAGGAAAGATTGGGAAGACTAGAGTTGTGGTTTACTGCATGTTCTTGTCAGACAGTCAAATTTAGGTTTGTTGTCTCGTGTCTCTCCAGTGTTTACTCTGGTAAGTCACTTCAGGACAAGCATCTGTCTGTTTGAGTGTTTACTGTAAAAAGAACAACACCTCTGTCTGCTCCCAAATGGACCTTTTGGACTGGAGGTCTGGATGTGCTGGGATTGTGACCCACTATGACGTTATAGGACTAGTCGTTAATGGACGCACACACACACAGGCACACACAAACAAAAATCACACAAAAGCACTCTTGTGCACATACACTCAGTTACTCATTCACTCACTCAGTCTGTCACTCAGTCAGTCAGTCACTCACTCACTCACACTAAATATGGGCATGTAGTGGCTGTGTTGGTTTTTGACCTGGGACTCCTCTAGAATATCATATAGGGTTTATATTCACATCATTTGATATTTCTGTAAATTCACACCTTGTAACTCTGCATAGTTGTTGTCTGTGATATACAGTGTGGGATGAATATACACACATTGTAAAGATGCTTGTGTGTGTTGCTGAGGTTATAACAGATGACGTCTGAGCAAGTGCTTGGCAATGACATATACACATAGCTAATATATATACAGTGTGTGTGTGTGTGTGTATTTACTATGCAAACAGAGAGTGGCAGTCAGCAAGTTTCACTCTGCAGTGTGAGGTTGGTCAACAAAAGTGGCACCTGCTTGGTTCAGTCAGTGTGTGTTGGTGTGTGTGCTGTATATATGCAGAGATTGTATAATATGTGTGTTTGAGGGAGATGGGGTTTGTTAGCAATTGTATGTGTGTTACAGTGTTGACAAGGCTATTTTTCATTTTTAAAATGGTCTTACCTCCTTCGTAGATATTGTAGATGCCAATGGAAGGAGGCCAGACAGGGGTGACTCCAACTAGAGCAGATACTGTCTGCTTTCTCTTATGTAGGCAGAGATCCAGGATTAGTTTGCTCAAAGAACGCAAAACTGACACAGGAGGTTGGTGGAACCATAATTGGGGAGAATGGGCTCGTGGTAATGACTGGAATGGAATTAGTGAAATGATAAGAAATACATCAAACACATGGTTTCCATGTGGTTAATGCCATTCCATCTGCTCCGTTCTTGACATTATTATGAGCCGTTCTCCCCTCAGCAGCCTCCTGTAAAAACTAACCATAGATCAGAGTCTGAGGGAAGCTTCATCCTTACTCCCTATGTCGACCAGGAACACCCCACCAAACCCATTTGTCTATGACAGACAAAATAGCATGACAGACCACTGTCTCCTGCAAACACAAATTATGTCATCCTCACCATTGTGTGTAAGATCATTTCTGATTATTTCCCTCCCTATTTCTCTTTCTAGTTGCCCCCCTTCCTGTCTCTCCCTCTCCCCACCTGTTTCTTTCTCTCTCTCCCCCTACCCCCCCTCTCTCTCCACACCTCTCTCTCTCTCCCCATCTCTCTCTTTAATGTATCTCCTCACCTCTCTCTCTCTCTCCCCACCCATCTCTCTCTTTCTCTCTCACTCTCTCTATCGCCCCACCTCTCTCTCTATCTCCCCACCTCTCTCACTCTCTCCCCCCACCCCTCTCTCTCTTTCTCTCTCACTCTCTCTATCGCCCCACCTCTCTCTCCACCCAGGTGTTTGTTAGTTTAAGGCAATGAGGACAGGACTAGAGAGGGCAGGAGAGGACAGAAGGGGAAAGGAGAGGGCAGAGGACAGGAGAGGAGGGGTGATCTGTGTTTTCTGGAGAGATGAACGAAGGCCTTTGTTTAGAATGTGAGAACATACTTTTTTTCCCCTCTCTCTCACTCTCCCCACCTCTCTCTCTCCTCTCTGTGCACTCCTCCTTCTCCTCTTCCATCCCCTCTTTTCTCACTCTCTATCCATTCTCACCTCTCACTTTTAGTTCTGCTGGTACAGTATCCTCTGGGGAGTGTGCTTAAGGAGTCCGGAGTCTCTTGGGAGTTCTGTTGTCCACGTCTCCTCTTCTGCTTCGCAGGTTTATTCTTTGCCTGATTTTTGCTTCTGTGGGTGCTGCTATACTCAGGAGGATCTTTGTTACTTCTCTTTACTCCAAGACTGGACTGGAGGTGGTTTCAGAAACACAGACCAGGTCTCAAAGTTTTTCCTTGTCTATAGTCATTTTTTTCTTGGACTAACTATCCCAGTTAGTTTGTCTTGGACTATCCCAGTTAGTTTGTCTTGGACTAGTACAGTCTCCAATCCTGGGTTTTGGATTTGACCAGCCGTGGGCTCAGATCCAGAAACCTGACGTGGCGATGCTGAGATTTTGGGTTCTGTGTCTGTGTGTGAGTGTTCTCAGTGTAGGCGTTCTAACTCTGAACCCCCAAAAACACGAGATAGAAAATGAGGTACAACACGATGTGGAACATGTGCATGGAACATGGACCATGGAACATGAAGCGAGGGAACCCGATAAAATCTATGCAGAGACTCTAGCAACCCACCAACCTGCCACATACACTCCTATAATGGACACACGTGCCACAGTCCCAACTCTGACAGACATACCTCTTACAGAAACAACTGTGATAGGTACAGCTATTACGGAGTCAGACGTACCTGTGGTCGCCACATGTCTTTCATCAGGTGAGTCATTCTCTGTATGCCTCTTCTATGCATTCTCTGAGTGCTCTCTATAGTTGACATAGCTGTCTGTAAAAAAAAACGTGCAATCCACCAAACCAGTGAGGATTTTAAGAGTCTAAATCCTTGAAATGTCCTTTCTAAAATATATTTTAACCTTAATCTCTAATTCTAAAATCTAAGTGTCTCTCTCAGCCCTACCCCTCACCTCATTAACGAATGATGAAGAAGGCAGGGATCAGGAAAAACACAGGGAGGACAAGAATCCAAGAATTGAAGAGGAGGGGGAGGAGGAGGAGAGGGTGAGGGATGAGCAGATGAGAAAGGACAGAGAGATGGAGGCGAGCAGAGGGAGGAGAGGAGTGACGGGAAGGAGACATGCAGCAACTGTAGAGGCCACTGCGTACAGAATGGTAGGTATACAGACCTCTTCAATTCTCCTTCATTGACACACTGTGTTTTGCATTGGATGCTTCTTAATCTACCACATCCGCCGATGTAACATTTCCACATCTGCGTTGAAAGGTGGCAGAGCTAGAGCGAAACATCCCGGAAATCGGTCTTCTCACAAATACGTCTGTAGCATCCGAACGGTTTGACCTAAAAAACTATTCTGATCAATCCATGGAAAGGGGACCCCCACAAGTGTCAGGGGACTCATCTGAAGTCGGTACAGTTGACGTGAAAACGTCTGTTTGTAGCGTCCAAACCATTTGGTCTACACTATGGAAAGGGGAGATTCTCACGAACACGATGGTGTTCTCCGTTTTGCTCTATGACCCCCACACGTGTCACAGGACTTGTCTGAAGGTAATCGGTACCGGTTAAAAAAAGTATGAAGGTAGTTTTGTGCCAAACAAAAAAGGGGTTAAATATGTATGTAAAAAAATAAATATATATATATATATTACCTGAGCTTTCTTATCTCTCCTTGATAGAAGTCAGACACTTTAAAACCTTGCTTCTTATGATTTATTTTGTTGACTGTCTTTTTTGCCATTTATGAGTGTGTTATTCAATGCGTTTCTCTGGGCTATAGTAGCAAAGGCCAAATTCAATATTTGATCAAATAGTTTTAAAAATATTTAAAAGATTGTGGGATACCTAAAGGGGTCATAAAATTCCAAATCAAATACCTAAAGGATTCATAGTATGACCATCTTAAAACAATTCCATATGTCAGTTTAGAACCTTTTAAGAATTATTCATCCTTTTCTATTGGTTCTTCCTTTTCCCTCATGCAGGCAGGTCTGGGGCGCCCCCTACCTGGCTGGAAGAAGCGAGGTACAAATGGGGGAGCTGAACAGGAAGGTGTTCTCAGGACCATACTAAAGGAACTACACGGTGATAAGGACAGACTGATGGACACAGAGAAGGCAGAGGAAGAGGAAGATGAGGAGGAAGATGAAGAAGACGATGAAGAGGAAGATGATTCTGAAGAGGAGGAAGAGGAGGAGGTGCGGAATCGTAATGAACAGGATCCTTTCATCAGGCAAAGCATGATGATGACAATAATGATGATGATGATTATGTTGATGATTTTTATTTGTATTTCTAGGAGGAAGAGGAGGAGGACGAAGAGGGGACAGAGTCTCCCACCAATCAGACAGTAGCAAGGACCAGCTTCACAGAGTCTCTCCCAGGGACGTGTCAAACGTCTAACGGACAAATAAGCTGCAGGGGTATTGGCATGAATCACCTCCCAGTCATCACCGACCTTGGGGTCACGACCCTGGACCTGGCAGGTGAGCGGGTGGGCGGGAGTAATATGAAATGAGTGTTGTAAAAGATAATATGTACTGTATAAAATCATGTATTGTGTATCTATGACATTAGTGAGTATGTACAGTGGGGCAAAAAAGTATTTAGTCAGCCACCAATTGTGCAAGTTCTCCCACTTAAAAAGATGAGAGAGGTCTGTAATTTTCATCATAGGTACACTTCAACTATGACAGACAAAATGAGAAAAAAAAATCCAGTAAATCACATTGTAGGATTTATAATGATTTTATTTGTAAATTATAGTGGGAAATAACTATAAAACTATAGTTTTGGCAAGTCGGTTAGGACATCTACTTTGTGCATGACGCAAGTCATTGTTCCAACAATTATTAACAGACAGATTTGTATTTTTTTCGTTTTAATTTCACCTTTATTTAACCAGGTAGGCTAGTTGAGAACACCTTTATTTAACCAGGTAGGCTAGTTGAGAACACCTTTATTTAACCAGGTAGGCTAGTTGAGAACAAGTTCAATTACAACTGCGATCTGGTCAAGATAAAGCAAAGCAGTGCGACACAAACAACACAGAGTAACAGATGGAATAAACAAACATACAGTCAATAATACAATGGAAAATCTATATACAGTGCGTGCAAATGTAGTAAGATTAGGGAGGTAAGGCAATAAATTAATTACAATTGAGCAATTAGCAACAGTGATAGATGTGCAAGTAGAGATACTGGGGTGCAAAGGAGCAAAAAAATAAATAACATGGGAATGAGGTAGTTGGGTGGGCTATTTACAGATGGGCTGTGTACAGGTGCAATAATCGGTAAGCTGCTCTGGCAGCTGATGCTTAAAGTTAGTGAGGGAGATATAAGACTCCAGCTTCAGTGATTTTTGCAATTTGTTCCAGTCATTGGCAGAAGAGAACTGGAAGGAAAGGCGGCCAAGGGAGGAATTGGCTATGGGGATGACCAGTGAAATTATCTGCTGGAGCGCGTGTTACGGGTGGGTGCTGCGATGGTGACCAGTGAGCTGAGATAAGGCGGGGCTTTACCTAGCAAAAACATATAGATGACCTGGAGCCAGTGGGTTTGGCGACGAATATGAAGTGAGGGCCAGCCAACGAGAGCATACTGGTCGCTGTGGTGGGTAATATATGGGGCTTTGGTGACAAAACGGATGGAACTGTGTTAGACTGCATCCAATTTGCTGAGTAGAGTGTTGGAGGCTATTTTGTAAATGACATCGCCGAAGTCAAGGATCAGTAGGATAGTAAGTTTTACGAGGGTATATTTGGCAGCATGAGTGAAGGATGCTTTGTTGTGAAATAAGAAGCCGATTCTAGATTTAATATTGGACTGGAGATGCTTAATGTGAGTCTGGAAGGAAAGTTTACAGTTGTCGTGTCTTTGGCATCATTAAAATGAAGACTTATTTTTATCAAATAAATTCTCTGTAATTATTATTACGTGATTAAACTAGCTTCTGTTTCAAATACTTTTTATTGAACACACACAATAATGGTGTATAGGTATACAAGACAGGTATACAATTCTTATCTAAACATCAAAGAGCAGACAGGAACAACAAGACCCAGACATACAGAACAAGGACATGTAGAAAGAAAGAGGGTAGATGTCCCCCCCCCCCCCACTTATTCCCCCCCTTTAACGGTTGGTTAATCCGTTTAGGGACTCAGACACTCCCAGGATTATCAGAAGCGGGTCTGGGTCTATTGAAGTCTCCAAAACTTCAGAGAGGATCCCAAAAATTCCACACCAATAACCATGCAAGCTAGAGCATAGGGCAAAGCAGTGGAGTAGTGTACCCTGCGCAGTCTGACATTTATCACATGTAGGGGATGTATCAGGAAATATCCTATGCAGTTTCGTTTTGGAATAGTGTAATCTGTGTAATACCTTGAATTGTATGAGACGATGTCTGGAGTTAATGGAGCAGGTGTGGATATACTCCAAGCTCTCTTCCCAGTCTGCCACAGAAATGTCAGTCCCTAGTTCTTCCTCCCATTTTGCCTTGATGGCATCTGTAGAAGGTGTGGTAACAGATTGAAAAGCATCATATAGATGAGATATCAGTTTGTCTGAGGTGGGGGATATTTTTATGCATCCGTCAAACATGGAAGGTTTAGCATTCCCAAATGTTGGGAGGTGTTTTCTAACGTAGTCTCTAATTTGTAGGTATCTGAAAAAATTACTTCTGGGAAAATTATAAGTTTCCCTCAGCAACTCAAAGGAAGCAAAGGTCCCTTCTATGTATAAATCCCCTATGGTACTTATCCCCAGCTCTCCCCATCGCTCAAAGGTGTTATCAAGGTTAGAGGGGGCAAAGGAGGGATTCCTGGCGACAGGGAGCATGAATGACATTGGTCTAAGCTCAAAGTGGACTTTAATTTGCTTCCAGATTCGGACTGTGCTATGTATAATAGGATTGTTACAATAAAAGTGACATCTCCAGATTGACAGGTGACAAAATCTCAGCCCCAATAGAGAAGGGGTGACACTCCTCACGCTCCATACTAAGTCAGCTGGATGACGGAAGTGCGTCATCCAGCAGAAACGTAACAGCACGGAGGTTAGCGGCCCAGTAATAAAATATAACATTTGGGAGAGACAATCCTACGTCCATCTTGGATTTACAGAGGTGTTTTTTACCTATCCTGTGTGTTTTATAATCCCAGATGAAAGGATTGATAATTGAGTCCAGTTGTTTATGAAAGGATTTAGGTATGAATACTGGGATGTTCTGGTATAGGTAGAGCAGTTGTGGGAGGAAGACCATTTTAATGGCATTAATTCTTCCGAGCAGAGAAATTGGTAGAGTTCTCCAAAATACTGTGTTTGCCTTGAGTTTTTGCATCAGAGGGGAAATTCTCTTTAAATAGTAAGGAGTATTTTTTGGTAACTACAATTCCTAGGTAGGTACATTTTTCTGAAGGTAACTTAACTGGGAGATGTTCTAGCCAGGAGGTGTTTTGCGACCGTATGGGAATTAATTCACTCTTGTTCCAATTTATTCTGTATACCGAGAAGGTACCAAACAAATTGATCACATCAAGAAAAAGCTGGAATACTAGCCTGGGGTTCTGTTACAAAGAGGAGGATGTCATCTGCGTATAGGGAAATCTTATTTAGAGTATCTTTAGTATTATAGCCGTGTATTGCTGCATGAGATCTAATCGTCTGAGCGAGAGGTTCGATAATTAGGGTGAAGAGCATAGGCGACAGCGCACAACCCTGCCTTATCCCTCTGTAAAGGTTAAATCGGGGTGACAATGATTGGTTAGTGAGTATTCTGGCACAGGGGTTCCTATATAAAAGCTGGATCCAATTTATGAACCCATATCCAATATTACATTTCTGTAGGACCTTGAGTAGATAGTGCCACTCAACTTGGTCAAAGGCCTTTTCGGCGTCAAGAGATATGACGGCAAGGTCCACGTTGGGTAACCACTGAGAATACATAATATTGAAGAGGCACCTGAGATTGAAGAATGAGTTTCTGTTAGGGATAAAGCCGGTCTGGTCCGAATGGACCAATTTGCCAATTAAAGTGCTAAGCCTGTTAGCCAGAGTTTTTGCTAGAATCTCTTGGTCTGTATTAAGGAGAGATATTGGTCTGTATGACCCTACCTCTTCCGGATCCTTACCCTTCTTATGTATAACTGTAATGAACGCTTCATCCAAAGTAGAAGGGAGAGCTCCATCCTCATTGGCCTGAACCAACATTTTGTGCAGGTAGGGAGAGAGCATGTTAATGAATGTTTTATAGAATTCACCAGGGTATCCATCTGGGCCCGGGGTCTTGCCACTCTTTAGAGATTTAATTGTTTCTCGAATTTCATCAAGAGATATTTCTTTATTCAGGAAGTTAGAATCTTCCTTGTTCAGGGCAGGAAGATTACAGTCCTCCAAAAATGTTTGCATAATTAAGGGGTTAGGATCCGCTTTAGATGTATATAGAGTCTCATAAAACTGACGGAATCTGTCATTGATGTCTTTGAGGGAAGAGAGTAATTCCCCAGATGCAGAGTTAACTTTGTGAATCATTCGGTCACTCACATTTTTCAAGTTGTCTGGCGAGTAATTTATGTGGTGTGTCACCAAACTCAAAATATTTTTGCTTAGCATAGAGAAAAGATTTAGCAATTTTAGCTGAGAGAATCTGATTATATTCAAATTTTAAAGAGGTAATTTTTTTATGTTTCTCCATAGATGGATGGCTAGCATTCTCCCTATCCAGTAAGTGAATTTGTCCCTCCAGTTCTTCCATTTTTCTTCTGTTTTGCCTACTCCTGGCAGCCTGAAAGGAGATGATACAGCCTCTCAGATAAGCCTTCAGTGTTTCCCACAATAATGCTGGGGAAGTCTCTGTGTTGTCGTTGGTATCAAAGAAAAATGTAATTTGGTCTTTAAGATATTCACAGAATGTTGGTTCTGTGAGGAGCTGAGGATTCAACCTCCAGACCCTCTCGTTTGGTACAATGTCACCCAATCTCAGGGGGAAGGTGAGTGGACTGTGGTCCGAGATTATAATATCATGATACCTCACATTACAGGTATAGGGGAGTAGTCTAGCATCCACCAAAAAGTAGTCAATTCGAGTGTAAACATTGTGAACATGAGAGTAAAAGGAGTATTCCCTACCCGTTGGGTTAGCGATCCTCCATATATCAAATATATATCAAATAAGTTAGAATTTTTTATGTAGGTATTCAAGAATTCGCTTGAATAGGAGGTAGGGGTTCGCCGGGTAGAGGATCTATCCAGATATTGGTCTAGCACACAGTTAAGGTCCCCTCCAATGACCAGGTTAGTATGGGAGATATCTGGAATCAGTGCAAGGACTCTTTTGAAAAAAGAGGGGTTATCAATGTTTGGCCCATAGATATTTAGTAGAGTTACTGAAGTAGAGTGGATTTCTCCTATTACCATCACATAACAACCCTCTTTATCCGCAATAGTGGTTTTGTGTAGAAAGGGAATTCCTTTCCGTACCAGAATCGCTCTGCCTCTCGTTTTGGCAGAGAAGTTAGAGTGATACACTTGCCCCACCCACCTACAATTAAGTTTGCTATGAGAGTTATTTTTCAGATGGGTTTCTTGCAAAAATATAATATCAGACAAGAGTGCTTTCAAGTGGGCTAGGACCTTGCCTCTCTTAATTGTTTAGTTTAAACCCTTGACATTCCAGGAAGTGAATGTAAGCCCTCCTCTCGTTTGTAGTTCCTATGGTGGCCTGCACAACATGTAACTCAATAAAAAGGTAAGAAAGCGCACCAAGCCATCACGATCAGCATATGTAGCACATACACCCGAGCAGTATCCAACCCACCCCTCCCCCCCTGAAAGCACCCTTACTTCCCACCCTATTCCCCTAATCCCCCCCCCCTCCCATCAACCCACATTTAACAGGCATGCACAAACAAGAGAAAAAAAACACGAAAAATAATAAACAGTGATTAAACTAACTTAATCATGTAAATGTAATTAACTAGGAAGTCGGGGCACCAAGGAAAATATTCAGATTACAAAGTTATAATTTTCCTAATATAACTTTCCGCTATTTTAATATCTGATCAATTAGTCTTCTAATTAATTAATTATTCATTACCTCACGTTAGTCTCATTCCAAACATCGTACATTTTTGGTTATCTGCACGAACCCAGTCTTCACCAATGAATCATCCACACATTAATTGTCTTAAATCATTTATTTACTAACTAAATAATCACAGAAATGCATAAAGAAACAAACAGATAGTTACAAGGAATAGTTACAATAGTTACAAGGAAACGATAGCGGAGTTTCCCTAGTGGGATAAACCAGCATTGCGGCTTGGTGGACAAAAGTGAAGTGGGGGTCGACTGAGAAAGGCGGGAATTATGCAAATTATTCACTACACAATTGATAATTATATTAATTGAAATGCTAATCCTTTGCACATGAACGGTCACTCATTCGGGAATAAATGCATTCAATATATATTTACGCTCAGTGTGTCGTCGTGATCTCTGTTGGAATCGTCCGTCTTTCTGTTGGAGAGTTTGTCTGATCGTCTCTCGTGGTTAGTATGGATACTTCAGAGTCCCATTTCAGAAATGTTCTTGTAGATAGATGTTTCGGCGGTTGTCGGTCTTTGCGTTCAATGGTACAGAATTCCTAGCTGCAGACTAGTAATTAGCATCAAAGATTTGTTCTTATTCTGTCAGTATCAATAGTCTCGTGGTATGGTTAAGAATTCAGCAATCTACTCAAACCTTAGCCCTCTCAGTTATCGAGGTAAGCTGGTTTGAAGATGATTCTCCAGGTGGGGGTTATATTCGAAAGAGCAGAAAAAGGCTGTCCCATGATGCCAGATCAATGTCTGTGCTCATGGGGCGGGCCAATGACTTAGTTAAGTTTAAAGGGAATTGGGTTCCCTTTCATTAAACCGTTTATAATCACATTACATCATTAGTTTAATCTTTAATCACAAATAGTTTAATCTTTACTCTTTCATTTTATACAACAATTAGATACAAGCCTCATAACTGAGACTCTTGCATAAACAGAGTTATGGTAATGTGGCTGTATTGTCTCTCATGAGTTTCACAAACATTAAACAAAATGGACCGGTCGTAGCTGGATTCTTCCCCGACTGTGTACATCTTCTCCAAAACTTGTACATTGTTCAGTTCTCAAGTTCTATGCTGGAGAAGAAGTTCCTTTGTTCTCCTGTGAAACCTTCTCTCTCTCTATACTGTCTGGCCATGAGGAAGAGAGTCTCCTCCAGGAATCTATGACCTGAGATAACAGCAGCCTGGGTGTAGGCGAGACAGAGAGGGGGAAGGCACGCTATACCCAAAGAGGGCCACGTCATGACACAGTCTAACCAGACACCTAGGTATTTGTAGTTGTCCACATATTCTAAGTCAGAACCATCCAGAGTAGTGATGCTAGACGGGCGGGTGGGTGCGGGCAGCGATTGGTTGAAGAGTATGCATTTAGTTTTACTTGCATTTAAGAGCAGTTGGAGGCCACGGAAGAAGTGTGTATTTTACTTATAACTCACAGTATCACAATTCCAGTGGGTCAGAAGTTTACATACACTAAGTGGACTGTGCCTTTAAACAGCTTGGAAAATACCAGAAAATGATTTCATGGCTTTAGAAGCTTCTGATAGGCTAATTGACATAATTTGAGTACATTGGATGTGTACCTGTGGATGTATTTCAAGGCCTACCTTCAAACTCAGTGCCTCTTTGCTTGACATCATGGGAAAATCTAAAGAAATCAGCCAAGACCTCAGAAAAAAATGGTACACCTCAACAAGTCTGGTTCATCCTTTGGAGCAATTTCTAAATGCCTGAAGGTGCCACGTTCATATGAACAAACAATAGTACGCAAGTATAAACACCATGGGACCATGCAGCCGTCATACCGCTCAGTTCTGTTTCCTAGAGATTAACGTACTTTGGTATGAAAAGTGAAAATCAATCCCAGAACAACAGCAAAGGACCTTGTGAAGATGCTGGAGGAAACAGGTACAAAAGTATCTATATCCACAGTAAAAACGAGTCCTATGTCGACATAACCTGAAAGGCCGCTCAGCAAGGAAGAAGCCACTGCTCCAAAACCACCATTAAAAAGCCAGTCTACGGTTTGTAACTGCACATGGGGACAAAGATCCTACTTTTTGGAGAAAAAAGGTCTGATGAAGCAAAAATAGAACTGTTTGGCCGTAATGACCATCGTTATGTTTGGAGGAAAAAGGGGGACGCTTGCAAGCCGAAGAACACCATGCCAACCGTGAAGCATGGGGCTGGCAGCATCATGTTGTGGGGGTGCTTTGCTGCAGGAGGGACTGGTGCACCTCACAAAATAGATGGCTTCATGAGGTAGGAAAATTATGTGGATATATTGAAGCAACATCTGAAGAAATCAGTCAGGAACTTAAAGCTTGGTCGCAAATGGGTCTTCCAAATGGACAATGACCCCAAGCATACTTCCAAAGTTGTGGCAAAATGTCTTAAGGACAACAAAGTCAAGGTATCGGAGTGGCTATCACAAAGCCCTGACCTCAATCCTATAGGAAACTTGTGGGCAGAACTGAAAAAGCATGTGCGAGCAAGGAGGCCTACAAACCTGACTCAGTTACACCAGCTCTGTCAGGAGGAATGGGCCAAATTTACCCAACTTATTGTGGGAAGGTTGTGGATGGCTACCCGAAAAGTTTGACCCAAGTTAAACAATTTAATGGCAATGCTACCAAATACTATTTGAGTTTATGTAAACTTCTGACCCACTGGGAATGTGATGAAATAAATAAAAGCTGAAATAAATCATTCACTCTACTATTTTTAAAAGGTAAAGCGCAACCTTATCTCAGTTCACTAGTCACGACAACAACACCACCAATAACACGCGCTCCAGCAGGTTTATCTCACTGGTCATCCCCAAAGCCAACACCTCTTTTGGCCGCCTTTCTTTCCAGTTCTCTGCTGCCAATGATTGGAACGAATTGAAAAAATCGCTGAAGCTGGAGACTTATATTTCCCTCACTAACTTTAAACATCAACTATCTGAGCAGCTAACCAATCGCTGCAGCTGTACATAGCCCATCTGTAAACAGGCCATCCAATCTACCTACCTCATCCCCACATAGTTTTTAAAAACTTTTCTGCTCTTTTGCACACCAGTATTTCTACTTGCACATCACCATCTGCTCATCTATCACTCCAGCGTTAATTTGCTAAATTGTAATTACTTGCTACTATGGCCTATTTATTGCCTACCTCCTCACACCATTTGCACACACTGTATATAGACTATTTTTTTTCTATTGTGTTATTGACTGTATGCTTGTTTATTCCATGTGTAACTCTGTGTTGCTGTTTGTGTCGCGCTGCTTTGCTTTATCTTGGCCAGGTCGCAGTTGTAAATGAGAACTTGTTCTCAACTGGCCTACCTGGTTAAATAAAGGTAATATAAAATAAATAAATAATTCTGACATTTTTACATTCTTAAAATAAAGTGGTGATCCTAACTGACCTCAGACAGGGAATTTTTGCTAGGATTAAATGTCAGGAATAGTGAAAAACTGAGTTTAAATGTATTTGGCTATGGTGAATGTAAACTTCCGACTTCAACTGTATATTAGTGTGTATATTAATGTATATGTCAGTGTGCATATCGGTGTTTATTTCACTGTGTATATGTCAGTGTGTATATTAGTGTATAGGTCAGTGTGTATATTAGTGTGTATATTATTGTGTATATGTCAGTGTATATATTAGTATGTATATTAGAGTGTATATTAGTGTATAGGTCAGTGTGTATATTATTGTAAATGTTAGTGTGATTGTACCTCTATATGTGTGCCTGACAGAGAACAACATCAGTCTTATTGCCTCGCGGGGTTTCTCTGGTCTTCCCAACCTGGAGAGTATAGATCTGAGCAAAAACCGACTGGATGACGACTCACTCAGCCACCACCTCTTCTCTGTAAGTCTCACCAGATTTTCACCACTACCATGTTGTATGATTGACCTGCTGGAGAGTCTCACCAGATTTTCACCACTACCATGTTGTATGATTGACCTGCTGGAGAGTCTCACCAGATTTTCACCACTACCATGTTGTATGATTGACCTGCTGGAGAGTAAGGGTTGGGGGTTCTAGATGCATCTGCTAAATGACCAGAACAGTCTTGCATGAGTCAGCATATTCTTATAACAGTAGATGGTAACTGGTTGACAGTAACTGAGTCAGTATATTCCTATAACAGTAGATGGTAACTGGCTGACAGTAGCTGAGTCAGTATATTCCTATAACAGTAGATGGTAACTTGTTCACAGTAACTGAGTCAGTATACTAGCAGATGGTAACTGGCTGTCAGTAGGTGAGTCTGTATTCTATAATAGCAGCTGGTAACTGGCTGACAGTAACTGAGTCAGTACATGTATACTCTATAATAGCAGCTGGTAACTGGCTGACAGTAACTGAGTCAGTACATGTATACTCTATAATAGCAGGTGGTAACTGGCTGACAGTAGCTGAGTCTGTATACTCTATAATAGCAGGTGGTAACTGGCTGACAGTAACTGAGTCAGTACATGTATACTCTATAATAGCAGCTGGTAACTGGCTAACAGACTACAGCAGGAACACACTCTGGTGTCCTGGCTCCTCTTACAGCTTTTCACAATCTCTTACACACTTAAATGTGGTACTTGAGGCACTCTCGGTGAAACCATTAACTCATGTACCTGATCTTCATACCAAGTCTGCAAAACTGCAAGCACATTATGTGCTTTTCACTCAGTTTGCAATTGTTAAACACACTTATCGCAAAATACTACAGTTATTTACATTAGACACATCATTCAAAACTAACAGGTCTTATGTTTCGTTTGGAAAACACTGCCATACCAAATGTCACACTCATTTACCGAATACCTAAACCCAGTGCTCACATATGAAAACACTTATAGCTAATTTCTTCACTTAGAAATCAGAGCTTGAGCACTATAAATAGGCTTCAGGTTACGTTTCTTGGTTTGGACAACAATGGAGGCCAATTAAAGGAGAGAGAGTTAGAGGAAGAGGAGTGAGATGACGAGGACACGGACAAGGACGAGGAGGGGGAAGAGGACGAGGATGTGGAGTGGGACAAGGAAGAGGAGGAAGGAAAACAATGAGATCCGGGCCACTTTGGTTGATTATGTGGTCAACCATGGTTTGAGTTTCAGGGAGGCTGGGCAGAGGGTCCAGCCTAACTTGAGCTACTACACTGCATCTAGTATCATCTGGACATTTCTAAATGAGAACAGGTAAGTAAACCTACCCTCCATACCATGTTACTGTACTTACAGCACTACAGTGACATTTAATTTCCTACTGAAAGAAATCCTGCACCCTAACCATTCACATCATGTTTTGGCAGAATTGCTAGACGATCTTTCAATGGAGGAAGAAACCGGCTGTTCACAGCAGAGCAGGAACAACACATAGTGACCAGAGGAATGGGCCAGAGCAGGAACAACACATAGTGACCAGAGGAATGGGCCAGAGCAGTCCAGGGTTGTTGTCATCTAGGACAACATAAGTTTCCACCGGGCTGCTCTGGTCCGCAATTGGTTAATTGACCATCCGCAAGCTGATGCTCAACCTGCCACCATATTCTCCATTTCTAAACCCAATAGAAGAGTTATTTTCGGCATGGCGTCGGAAGGTATATGATCAGCAACCTCATCACTGCATACCCCTTTTCCAGGCGATGGAAGAGGCCTGTGGTGACATAGACGAGGGGACATGCCAGGGCTGGATACGCCAGTCCAGATGCTGCTTCCCCCGCTGTTTAGCCAGAGAGATCACTTGTGATGTTGATGTGGCATTGTAATCAGACCCAAATAGGAGACAGGATGCACCCTAATTGTTTTTTTTCTTTATAGTAACAAACCTATGTGTTTATCTTCTATTGTATGTGTTTTGTCTGTTACTGTTCATCCTGAAATCTGGATTAAAATACAATGTTTTGAGAAAGAAATTCATTTTATGCTTCTGTTTCTAGGGTAAATATATACTGAATATGTATACATACTGTATATATCTGTGCACATACATGTACGTGTGAGTGCTATGACAAACTGTTGTGGACTCCACTGCACACTGAACCTGCAAAAGACGAGAGTAATGTTTTACATTTGTCACCTCCTTGTGTAGTTGGCGTGTATAAGAGCTAATCGATTGGTTTGTGTGGAGAGTTTTGATGCAAAATATATTTTGTAAGAGATGTGTGATGTTTTGCATGTGTGTGTGTTTTGGGGTTGTGTGTGTGTTTTGGGGTTGTGTGTAGAGTCTAGAGAAAAGGAGCCATAGTTTCAGAAATTGTCAAGAACTGTAAGTGATCAGCTAAGTGTGTGTGTGTGTGAAATAAGTGAAATACAGTACATGACTACAGCCAATGGGATTGAGACGAAGAGATTATTTTAAGAATGAATTATTTCATGATATTCGTTCATCCACTAATGACAGAGGCAGGAGGAACAGGGCGGAGTTACTGGGCGACTGACACAGCTCACTGCTTTCACTGGGTACAGATCAAACAGACCAGACCGATACATGCACTAAATAAAGATCAGGGTCAAGCTAGATTTCCAGAAAATGACCATTTTTAACAGTAATCTAAACCGTTGTTTTTCTCCTCCTCTTGTTTTATCTCCCTGGTAGAATCTGACCCGGCTGAGGAGGCTCAACCTCGATGATAACCAGCTGACACGGATCCCCCTGCTGCCACCTTCACTGGGGGAGCTCACGATGAATGGCAACAAGATGACCAGACTCACCCCTTACAGCTTCAAAGGTGTGTGTTGGAGAGAGGTCCAAGGTTGATTTAACCCCCCCGTAAATAACACACACACTTCTTTGTGACACTCATAAGTATCATCAGTTTGTGTATGTGTGTATGTTTGTGTGTGTATGTGCGTGTGTTTGTGTGTGTGTATGTGTGCGTGTGTTTGTGTGTGTTTATCTGTATGTGTGTGTGTGTTTACGTTTGTGTGTGTGCGTGCGTATGTGTGTTTTTGTGTGCGTGTTTATGTGTGTGTGTGTGCGTCCCAGGTCTGTTCCATCTGTTGTCTCTGGAGCTAGAGGAGAACCTTTTCCATGACGGCAACGTGTCCCCTTTGACCTTCAAGCCGCTGAAGAGGGTCCAGTACCTGTGCTTGGACATGAACAGGTTCCGCTCCCTCCCCCTCGGCCTGCCCCGTTCCCTACAGGTCAGAGTTTCCTCATCACCATCTAGAACATTCTTACAATACATTCTTGTGTGTTTCTATATTATGTGCGACTAAATGTGTGTGTGTGTGTGTGTGTGTGTGTGTGTGTGTAGGAGCTGAGGATGCGTGATAACCAGTTACAGGAGGTACCAGAGGGGGTTCTGAGTGAATTGGCCAAACTGAGAGTTTTAGACCTTAGTCACAACCTGCTGCATGAGGGCAGCATCTCAAACCGGGCCTGGGTCAAACTAACGTGAGTTCAATTAAGAAATTAATTAAGAAAAGAATCAATCAATCCATTCACCCACCCATTCCAAAAATGAATGAATGCAGGATCATATGACACGAAAAGCATCATACGGGCTGTATTTCTGAATTTCGAAAGTTATATATCTCGAAAACTTGATTGCTGACATGCAAAACATTTTGGGACTATATCAACAATTGATTAATGAAACAAACACCATTTGTTATAGAATGTTTTGTAGTACCTACATCACCCACCGGAGGGTGTGCTGTGCTTGAGAATCAGCACCTCAGATTTTCCTGATTTGTTCTGTTTGATGTAAAATCATTACTCTCCTGCTTGTGCTGATGTACACACGCATATGTGTGTGAATTCCTGCTGTTTAGTCAGATAAGCATCAATACAGTACACAGGGTTCAAACCTGTCATTATTATCTTGACAGCTACACACACACACACACGCATGTGAGTCCGATAGACTGTGACAACTGACCCTGTGTACTCAGGAGAACAAATATGTGATGGAGGGAAGGAGGGAAGGAGGAAGGAAAGGGTGTTTTGTGTGTGTGTGTGTCTTGTTTAAATATAGTGAATTCCAGTGGGTTTATCCCTTGCTCCGTGGGATCCTTGCGAACCACAGCAAGAGCTTCGGGAGAAAAAATACACACAGAGAGAAAGAAAGGGTGTGTGAGAGTGGTGAGGAAAAGAAGGGAGAAAGGGAAAAGGCAGCAAGAAAAGGGATGAGAAGAGAGCAGAAGGGAGGATGAAGAGAGCAGAAGGGAGGAGGATGAAGAGAGCAGAAGGGAGGAGGATGAAGAGAGCAGAAGGGAGGAGGATGAAGAGAGCAGAAGGGAGGAGGATGAAGAGAGCAGAAGGGAGGAGGATGAAGAGAGCAGAAGGGAGGAGGATGAAGAAAGCAGAAGGGAGGAGGATGAAGAGAGCAGAAGGGAGGATGAAGAGAGCAGAAGGGAGGATGAAGAGAGCAGAAGGGAGGAGGAAGAGAGCAGAAGGGAGGATGAAGAGAGCAGAAGGGAGGATGAAGAGAGCAGAAGGGAGGATGAAGAGAGCAGAAGGGAGGATGAAGAAAGCAGAAGGGAGGATGAAGAGAGCAGAAGGGAGGATGAAGAGAGCAGAAGGGAGGAGGGTGAAGAGAGCAGAAGGGAGGAGGATGAAGAGAGCAGAAGGGAGGAGGGTGAAGAGAGCAGAAGGGAGGAGGGTGAAGAAAGGCAGAAGGGAGGAGGGTGAAGAGAGCAGAAGGGAGGAGGGTGAAGAGAGCAGAAGGGAGGAGAGTGAAGAGAGCAGAAGGGAGGAGGGTGAAGAGAGCAGAAGGGAGGAGGGTGAAGAGAGCAGAAGGGAGGAGGGTGAAGAGAGCAGAAGGGAGGAGGGTGAAGAGAGCAGAAGGGAGGGTGAAGAGAGCAGAAGGGAGGAGGATGAAGAGAGCAGAAGGAAGGATGAAGAAAGCAGAAGGGAGGAGGGTGAAGAAAGCAGAAGGGAGGAGGGTGAAGAAAGCAGAAGGGAGGAGGGTGAAGAGAGCAGAAGGGAGGAGGGTGAAGAGAGCAGAAGGGAGGAGGGTGAAGAGAGCAGAAGGGAGGAGGGTGAAGAGAGCAGAAGGGAGGATGAAGAGAGCAGAAGGAAGGATGAAGAAAGGCAGAAGGGAGGGTGAAGAAAGGCAGAAGGGAGGGTGAAGAAAGCAGAAGGGAGGAGGGTGAAGAAAGCAGAAGGGAGGAGGGTGAAGAGAGCAGAAGGGAGGAGGGTGAAGAGAGCAGAAGGGAGGAGGGTGAAGAGAGCAGAAGGGAGGAGGGTGAAGAGAGCAGAAGGGAGGAGGGTGAAGAGAGCAGAAGGGAGGAGAGTGAAGAGAGCAGAAGGGAGGATGAAGAAAGGCAGAGAGAAACTGTGTGTTTGCATAATGTTGCCAAAGTACCAGTAATGTAAAACAGATAAACCTATCAGGTACTTCCTGGATGCCTATTGGCTGTGTTTAGCGTCAGGGCCCATGGGTTAATAAGGTCAGGGGTTAATTGGGTAGGGCACCTACTGTAGGTAGGGGTTAGTAGAGGTCAGAGGTTAGATACATGGTTAGAGTTCGGGCCATCTGACAGGTTTATGAAGGTAAATGAAGGCCAGGCCCGACTAATACAACAGCAATAGTGTGGCAAGCAGAGCTCTGTTGAGAGAGGGAGAGACGTGTGTGTCTGGCGATAAGTAGTGCGTCTGGCGATAAGTAAGAAAGAGGACTTTTCTCACACCTTGTGACCTAGTCCATACTGACATAATGCTTGGAGACTGATTTTCCCACTTTGCTCCTCAATGTTTTCATTGAGTGGAGTCAGTATGTCACCCGAGTCTGGGGATCAGAGGTGAGGGGTGTGTGCATGAGTTTGTGCCAGGGTTGGGGACAATTCCATTTCAATTAGTCAATTCAGAAAGTAAACCGAATTCCAATTCCAAATGTTTCTTATTGAAAAGCATTGAAAAGAATTGGAATTGGAATTTCCGTGTACTTCCTGAATTGAAATGGAATTGACCCCAACCCTGGTTTGCTCCTGAGACTGCCTGGGCTTCAGGTCGTTCTGTTCTCCCACATAAACTGAACTTTGTATCTGAACTCGTGTGCCATTGTGTGTGTGTGTGTGCATGCGTGTGTGTTTTGTGTGCGTGCGTGTATGTGTGTTAAATATTACTTTTCTTGGCAATCTTTTTCTAATTTCCCCTCCTGAGCTTAGTGGATAAAGAAGAGTATTTCTGTATTAAAGCTTCTCTTTCATTCACCACAGTTCTTTCACCTCTGTCTGGGTCTCAGTCTGTCTTTTGTTTCACTCTTCCTCTCTCTTTCTCTTCGCTCTTCCTTTCAATGTCTCTGTCTCTCTCCATGTCTCTGTCTCTCTCCATGTCTCTGTCTCTGTCTCTCTCCATGTCTCTGTCTCTCTCCAAGTCTCTCTCCATGTCTCTGTCTCTCTCCATGTCTCTGTCTCTCTCCATGTCTCTGTCTCTCTCCATGTCTCTCTCCATGTCTCTGTCTCTCTCCGTGTCTCTGTCTCTCTCCGTGTCTCTGTCTCTCTCCGTGTCTCTGTCTCTCTCCGTGTCTCTGTCTCTCTCCGTGTCTCTGTCTCTCTCCGTGTCTCTGTCTCTCTCCGTGTCTCTGTCTCTCTCCGTGTCTCTGTCTCTCTCCGTGTCTCTGTCTCTGTCTCTCTCCGTGTCTCTGTCTCTATCCAAGTCTCTCTCCATGTCTCTGTCTCTCTCCGTGTCTCTGTCTCTCTCCGTGTCTCTGTCTCTCTCCGTGTCTCTGTCTCTCTCCGTGTCTCTGTCTCTCTCCGTGTCTCTGTCTCTCTCCGTGTCTCTGTCTCTCTCCGTGTCTCTGTCTCTCTCCGTGTCTCTGTCTCTATCTCTCTCCGTGTCTCTGTCTCTGTCTCTCTCCGTGTCTCTGTCTCTATCCAAGTCTCTCTCCATGTCTCTGTCTCTCTCCGTGTCTCTGTCTCTCTCCGTGTCTCTGTCTCTCTCCGTGTCTCTGTCTCTCTCCGTGTCTCTGTCTCTCTCCGTGTCTCTCTCCATGTCTCTGTCTCTGTCTCTCTCCATGTCTCTGTCTCTGTCTCTCTCCGTGTCTCTGTCTCTCTCCGTGTCTCTGTCTCTCTCCGTGTCTCTGTCTCTGTCTCTCTCCGTGTCTCTGTCTCTATCCATGTCTCTGTCTCTCTCATGTCTCTGTGTCTCTGTCTCTCTCCGTGTCTCTGTCTCTCTCCGTGTCTCTGTCTCTCTCCGTGTCTCTGTCTCTCTCCGTGTCTCTGTCTCTCTCCGTGTCTCTGTCTCTCTCCGTGTCTCTGTCTCTCTCTGTCTCTGTCTCTCTCCGTGTCTCTGTCTCTCTCCGTGTCTCTGTCTCTGTCTCTCTGTCTCTGTCTCTATCCAAGTCTCTCTCCGTGTCTCTGTCTCTCTCCGTGTCTCTGTCTCTCTCCGTGTCTCTGTCTCTCTCCGTGTCTCTGTCTCTCTCCGTGTCTCTGTCTCTCTCCGTGTCTCTGTCTCTCTCCGTGTCTCTGTCTCTCTCCGTGTCTCTGTCTCTCTCCGTGTCTCTGTCTCTCTCCGTGTCTCTGTCTCTCTCCGTGTCTCTGTCTCTCTCCGTGTCTCTGTCTCTCTCCGTGTCTCCGTCTCTCTCCGTGTCTCTGTCTCTCTCCATGTCTCTGTCTCTCTCCATGTCTCTCCATGTCTCTCCATGTCTCTGTCTCTCTCCATGTCTCTCTCCATGTCTCTCTCCGTGTCTCTGTCTCTCTCCGTGTCTCTGTCTCTCTCCGTGTCTCTGTCTCTCTCCGTGTCTCTGTCTCTCTCCGTGTCTCTGTCTCTCTCCGTGTCTCTGTCTCTCTCCGTGTCTCTGTCTCTCTCCAAGTCTCTCTCCATGTCTCTGTCTCTCTCCATGTCTCTGTCTCTCTCCAAGTCTCTCTCCGTGTCTCTGTCTCTCTCCGTGTCTCTGTCTCTCTCCGTGTCTCTGTCTCTCTCCGTGTCTCTGTCTCTCTCCGTGTCTCTGTCTCTCTCCGTGTCTCTGTCTCTCTCCGTGTCTCTCTCCGTGTCTCTGTCTCTCTCCGTGTCTCTCTCCGTGTCTCTGTCTCTCCGAGTCTCTGTCTCGCTCCGTGTCTCTGTCTCGCTCCATGTCTCTGTCTCTCTCCATGTCTCTGTCTCTCTCCAAGTCTCTCTCCATGTCTCTGTCTCTCTCCGTGTCTGTCTCTCTCCGTCTCTCCGTGTCTCTCCGTGTCTCTGTCTCTCTCCGTGTCTCCTGTCTCTCTCTCCGTGTCTCTGTCTCTCTCCGTGTCTCTGTCTCTCTCCGTGTCTCTGTCTCTCTCCGTGTCTCTGTCTCTCTCCGTGTCTCTGTCTCTCTCCCGTGTCTCTGTCTCTCTCCGTGTCTCTGTCTCTCTCCGTGTCTCTCTCCGTGTCTCTGTCTCTCTCCGTGTCTCTGTCTCTCTCCGTGTCTCTCTCCGAGTCTCTGTCTCGCTCCGTGTCTCTGTCTCGCTCCATGTCTCTGTCTCTCTCCATGTCTCTGTCTCTCTCCAAGTCTCTCTCCATGTCTCTGTCTCTCTCCGTGTCTCTGTCTCTCTCCGTGTCTCTGTCTCTCTCCGTGTCTCTGTCTCTCTCCGTGTCTCTGTCTCTCTCCGTGTCTCTCCCTCTCTCCGTGTCTCTCCGTGTCTCTCCGTGTCTCTGTCTCTCTCCGTGTCTCTGTCTCTCTCCGTGTCTCTGTCTCTCTCCGTGTCTCTGTCTCTCTCCGTGTCTCTGTCTCTCTCCGTGTCTCTCTCCGTGTCTCTGTCTCTCTCCGTGTCTCTCTCCGTGTCTCTGTCTCTCCGAGTCTCTGTCTCGCTCCGTGTCTCTGTCTCGCTCCATGTCTCTGTCTCTCTCCATGTCTCTGTCTCTCTCCAAGTCTCTCTCCATGTCTCTGTCTCTCTCCGTGTCTGTCTCTCTCCGTGTCTGTCTCTCTCCGTGTCTCTGTCTCCCTCCGTGTCTCTGTCTCTCTCCGTGTCTCTCCGTGTCTCTGTCTCTCTCCGTGTCTCTGTCTCTCTCCGTGTCTCTGTCTCTCTCCGTGTCTCTGTCTCTCTCCGTGTCTCTGTCTCTCTCCGTGTCTCTGTCTCTCTCCGTGTCTCTGTCTCTCTCCGTGTCTCTGTCTCTCTCCGTGTCTCTCTCCGTGTCTCTGTCTCTCTCCGTGTCTCTCTCCGTGTCTCTGTCTCTCCGTGTCTCTGTCTCGCTCCGTGTCTCTGTCTCGCTCCATGTCTCTGTCTATGTATCTCTCTATGTCTCTCTGTATATCTCTCAATTGGCATGGGAAACAACTGTTAACATTGTCAAAGCAAATGCAGTTGATAATAAAAGAAGTGACAACAGCAAACATTACACTCACAGAAGTTCCAAAAGAATATAGACATTACAAGTGTCATATTATGCATATATACAGTGTTGTAACGATGTGAAAATCGTTAAAGTACAAAAGGGAAAATAAATTAACATAAATATGGGTTGTATTTACAATGGTGTTTGTTCTTCACTGGTTGCCCTTTTCTTGTGGCAACAGGTCACAAATCTTGCTGCAGTGATGGCACACTGTGGAATTTCACCCAGTAGATTTGGGAGTATATCAAAATTGGGTTTGTTTTCAAATTCTTTGTGGATCTGTGTAATCTGAGGGAAATATGTGTCATACATTGGGCAGGAGGTTAGGAAGTGCAGCTCAGTTTCCACCTCATTTTGTGGGCAGTGAGCACATGGCTCTCAAGAGAAGACAGGCTATGTCTGCCTACGGCGGCCTTTCTCAATAGCAAGGTTATGCTCATTGAGTCTGTATATAGTCAACGCTTTCCTTAAGTTTGTGTCAGTCACAGTGGTCAGGTATTCTGCCACTGTGTACTCTCTGTTTAGGGCCAGTCACAGTGGTCAGGTATTCTGCCACTGTGTACTCTCTGTTTAGGGACAGTCACAGTGGTCAGGTATTCTGCCACTGTGTACTCTCTGTTTAGGGTCAGTCACAGTGGTCAGGTATTCTGCCACTGTGTACTCTCTGTTTAGGGTCAGTCACAGTGGTCAGGTATTCTGCCACTGTGTACTCTCTGTTTAGGGTCAGTCACAGTGGTCAGGTATTCTGCCACTGTGTACTCTCTGTTTAGGGCCAGTCACAGTGGTCAGGTATTCTGCCACTGTGTACTCTCTGTTTAGGGCCAGTCACAGTGGTCAGGTGTTCTGCCACTGTGTACTCTCTGTTTAGGGGGCCAGTCACAGTGGTGTATTCTGCCCTGTGTACTCTCTGTTTAGGGGTCAGTCACAGTGGTCAGGTATTCTGCCACTGTACTCTCTGTTTAGGGTCAGTCACAGTGGTCAGGTATTCTGCCACTGTGTACTCTCTGTTTGGGGTCAGTCACAGTGGTCAGGTATTCTGCCACTGTGTACTCTGTTTAGGGCCAGTCACAGTGGTCAGGTATTCTGCCACTGTGTACTCTCTGTTTCACAGTGGTCAGGTATTCTGCCACACGCTCTGTTTGGGGCCAGTCACAGTGGTCAGGTATTCTGCCACTGTGTACTCTCTGTTTAGGGCCAGTCACAGTGGTCAGGTATTCTGCCACTGTGTACTCTCTGTTTAGGGCCAGTCACAGTGGTCAGGTATTCTGCCACTGTGTACTCTCTGTTTAGGG